>NW_017607808.1:0-1625 GCF_000303195.2 Fusarium pseudograminearum CS3096 | reverse complement strand
TAAATTAATAATAAATAGTAAGATTAATTAACCTTTAGTATTTATTATTAAAATTATAATAATCTATTTATAGTTTTTTAATTATATTAATTTTAGCCTTTTTTACCTTTTTAAGCTTATAATTATTATTTTAAACTATATAAGGCTTATTATAAAGCTAATCTTATTAAAGTTTTAAATATTACTTAATTAGATATTATACTTTATAATTATATTTTTAATAAGCTAAAATTAGCCTTAAATAATAATTAGATCTTTATATTTAGCTCTTTAGTAATTATATCTTTAAAATATATATATATTTTAACTTTAATTATTATTTAATAAAGTTATAAGCTTATTACTTATTAATAAGTAATATATTATAATTAATAAATAGAGAATTAGCTATTTCTTCTATAAAATACTATTATAAAGGAAATCTTTATAAATTTAAATTAATAATAAATTAGATTATTATTTACTCTTTTAAATTAAATAGTTTATAACTATTTAAAATAGAATTATATCTTAATTATATACTATTCTTTTAGTTATAAAGAGTATTTTAACTAACTCTATATATAGTTATAATATATTAGATATTTAATTTAAAGTTATTTTAAAGGGCTTAAAATATAAAAAGGATTCTAGCTTTATTTAAAGACTATAATATATTAAGTAATTAAAAACTAATTAATTAAATAATATAGATATAAGGTAAGGGATTTTTAGGCAGCTTACTTATCTAGGCGGCTTACTTATTAAATATATTATTAGGTATTTAATTTTAAGTTATTTTAAAGGGCTTAAAGGGTAAAAATAACTCTAGCTTTATCTAAAGGCTATAATATTATAAAGGGTTAAGAATTAACTAATTAGATAATTAGATATAAGGTTAAGGGATTTATATTATATTTACTTATTTATTATACTTACTTATTAAATATTTATTTATTTTTTAACTTTTAACTAAAGCCTAAGCCTTCTTAAGTTTCTCTATATTTTTAACTATATAAGGGTATCTATCTATATAGATCTGAAAATTTTATAAATTATCTACTAAGGTTCCTTACTTAACTTAGGTTTTCTTATATATATAATAGCTATTACCTAAGATAATAAACTCTATTATAAGGGCTATAATAAAGAAGATTCTACTGAACTATATATATAGCAGTAAATTCTTCCTCCTATAACCCTTAATTAATTACTAAGTTTATTAAAGACCTTCTATTACTGTCGACTTATTAAATATATTATATATATTTATTAATATTAAATAGTTATATTTAGCTTATTAGCTATTAATAAGACTTTTTTACTTAAATATATTTAATTTACTTTATTTATTATTATAAGATATAATACTTTATAACTACTTAATAATAATACCTTATATATCTATTAATATAAACTTAATATAAATTAATTTATTTTTTAAAAATTATACTTATTATATATTAATAACTCTTATTTAAATTATATTATATTTATATTAAGTAATACTTTATATAATAGTATTTAATACTTTTAACTATTTTATTACTATTTAAAGTAATTCTTACTTAAAGGTAATACCTATTAGTATTTAATTAACCTTTAAGGAAAAACTTAAAGATATAAATATTAATAATAATAATAAA
>NW_017607807.1:0-782 GCF_000303195.2 Fusarium pseudograminearum CS3096 | reverse complement strand
TTATAATTATTTTTAAAGTAATCCTTTTAAATAGATTTAAATTAATCTTTTATATTTCTTTATATTAATAATATAATATATAATATCTTTTTAGCTATTATATTTAATTTATATAAGAAAAGGTAAATATATCTTTTTATTTAAATTAAAAATAATATAATATTTATAGTTTTCTTTTTAAAAGGTTATAAAGTAATTAATTTAATAATTTCTTTAAGGTCTTATATATTATTTATAAGGGATATTAATAATACTATTATTAGTTATTTATTAATTTATATCTATAGGCTATAAATAGTATTTTAAATTAATTAAAGCTTTATTACTATTTTAATATTATTTAAAGGCAAATTAATATAAAAAGGAATTAAAATATTATTAATATTAATAGATATTTTAATAATATAGTATTACTTAATATAAATATAATATAATTTAAATAAAAGCTATTAATATATAATAATTAGGTTTTTAAATAAATAAATTAATTTATATTAGTTTATATTTATAGAGTTATAAAGTATATATATTAAGTAATAATAAAATATTATATTTCTTAATAGTAAATAAAGTAAATAAAATATATTTAAATAAAGATATCTTATTAATAGCTAATAAGCTAAATATATTAATTAATATTAAATAAATATATATAATATATTTAATAAGCAAGCAACCTAGATAAGTAAGCCTCCTAAAAATCCCTTACTTTATATTTATATTATCTAATTAATTAGTTTTTAATTATCTAATATATTATAGTCTTTAAATAAAGTTAAAAT
>NW_017607806.1:0-725 GCF_000303195.2 Fusarium pseudograminearum CS3096 | reverse complement strand
TAAACTTATATCTCTTAATAGATTAAATAAGTAATTTATTTATAAGTTATAATAATAAGATTAATATTATATTAATTTAATTTAATTATAAGGTTTTAAATAGTTAATATTTTAATTAATTAAATAAAATTAATTAAATTAAAAATATAAATAAATAACTAAATATATTATATTTAAAGTTTTCTAATTAAGAATATTATTAATAATATTAATATCTATATAGGGTAAGCAGTTAAAAGGGTATATATATAATTTAAATTACTTAGTAATTACTTTTTTATTTAAATTTACTTAAATTTAGCTTTTTATATTACCTTAATAGAAACCTATTTAACTTTTAAGTTACCTATTTAAACCTTATTAACCTTTTAATAACTTTATACTATAGCCTTTATATTATTAAAAATATACTTTTTAAAGACCTTATTAGCTATATTAAGCTAACTTTTTAATATAATATATTAAGCTATATAATTTAACTTAACTACTATAAAAAAAGTAGTCTTAATAGTAAATAAAAGACTATTTATTATAAGCTTCTCTTTAAGGTTATTTAAGCTAATTACCTTTTATATAAGCTTATTATATAATTTACTTAAATTAATATTAGTCTTAAAGTACTTAAGGTTATATAATTAAAAGAGCTTATAGCTAAAAGTAATTAATTTAATTAAATTATAATTATTTTATATAATTTAAATAGATAATATATATAAATTAAGCTT
>NW_017607805.1:0-1027 GCF_000303195.2 Fusarium pseudograminearum CS3096 | reverse complement strand
TAATTAAATAGTTTCTATAAATTTAGTATTAAATTATATTATAACTATATACCTTTTTAGCATTAATATAAGGTCTTAAAGGGCATATTATAGATAGTTATTGCTTATTATATATTTAGTCTTAGGTTATTTTAAATAGCTTAAAGGGTAAGAGTAATTCTAGCCTTAGTTAAGGGCTATAGTATATCTATTAATTAAGAATTATCTAATTAGATAGAAATATTATAAGGTAAGGGATTTTTAACTTACTTACTTATCTAACTTACTTACTTATTAAATATATTATATTAAGTAAATACCTTTACTTTTCCTATTAATAAGTAGCTACCTACCCTATAGAAGTTAAATATATACTATTTAACTTATATAATAAATAGAGTTAAATTAACTCTATTTAACTAATAAATATAATTAAACTGACTCTATTTAATATATATATTATTAAGTATATATATATTTACTTAATATTAATTAATATATTTAGCTTATTAGCTATTAATAAAATATCTTTACTTAAATATACTTTATATACTCTATTTACTATTAAGAAATATAATACTTTATTACCGCTTAATATATATACTTTATAACTCTATAAATATAAACTAATATAGACTAGTTTACTTATTTAAAAACCTAACTATTATAATTAATTCTTAATATATTTATTTCTTATTATCTTATTATTATAATCTTTTATTATTATATTATTAGGTTATATTATTAAAATAAAGGTTTAATTTAGCTTTTATATATAATTCCTAGGCTAGATAATAAAAGCTTTTTTCCTTATTAAGTTATTTAATATTAATATAATTAGAGTTATTATAATAAAGTCTAAATTACTTTAATTATATTAAGATATTATCTATCTATATAGTTTCCTTAAGTATAAATTAAATATTTTAATAAGAGATAGTTTTTTTTCCTTTATAAGTAATTATAATAGTAATATTATTATAGCTATATATTATTAGCTTTAATATTAATTTCTATTAAGCTTTTTTTTATTTTATAATATTATTTT
>NW_017607804.1:0-670 GCF_000303195.2 Fusarium pseudograminearum CS3096 | reverse complement strand
TAAAAAAGATTTTATTAAATTATTTATATAGTAATAAATTCTTCTTTTTATAACCTTTAATTAATTATTAAAGACTTTTTATTATTATTATTTATTACTTAATTAATTTATTAAAATTAATTAATCTATTTTAATTCTTTATAATTTATATTATTAATTACTTTTATAAGCTTTATATAGTAATATTAGCTATTAAAAGATATATTATTAATAGCTTATTAATTATAATATATTTAATAAGTAAATATAATAAATAAGTAAATATAATATAAATCCCTTAACCTTATATTTAATTATTTAATTAATTAATTAATTCTTAATTATTTATAATATTATAGCCTTTAAATAAAGCTAAAGTTATTTTTACCTTTTAAGCCCTTTAAAATAATTTAAAACTAAATACTTAATATACTATTAAGATCTATTAAATTAAGTAAATAAAGCTATATTACTATTAATAAAGTATTTAATTAAAATATAATTTTATATCTAATTTATAGAAACTATTTAATTAAAAAGAAATATAATAATTTAATTTCTTTTTAATTTAAATTTATATAAATTCCTTTTATAATTATATTTTATAAAAAAAAAATTTAATTTCTTATTTATAAATTATAATATATTACCTATTAATATATATTAAATATATAATTTTATTAAATAATAA
>NW_017607803.1:0-1124 GCF_000303195.2 Fusarium pseudograminearum CS3096 | reverse complement strand
TTAAATAATTTAAAAATAAATAAAGAAATAAGATTTTAAATTTTAATTAAACTTAATAGTAAAGCTAAAAGTAAATTAAACTTTTACTTATCTTTAAAAAGAATATAATATAAATAAAAATAAAATAAAATAAGAAAAATTAAAAAGATCTTTATATTATTTAAAAATTAATTATAAATATTAAATAAATAATTAAAATAATAATTAAAAATAATAAATAGACTTAAGAATATACTATAAAAGTATTATATTTATAAGAAACTATTTAAAAAAGAATTTAATATTAAAATACTATAATATTTTTATTAAGACTATAAGATCTATTTTATATTAAATAATTTACCTTTTTAAAAGATTTATAACTTTAATAAGATAAAACTTATAATACTTAAAGAATATTTAAAAGAAGAATTATAAAAAGGTAATATATAAGAATTAATATTTATTATAGGATTTCTTATAATATTTATATTTAAAAAAAATAGAAAATTATAACTTATTATAGACTATAAAAAGCTAAATACTTTTACTATTAAGGACTAAATATTATTTCTATTTATTATAAAACTTAAAGATTACTTATAAAGGAAATAAGTTTTTATTACTTTTAACTTTAAAAGAGCTTATAATTTAATTTATATTAAAAAAGGTAATAAATAGAAAACTACCTTTAAAATATTTAAATATTTAATTATACCTTTTAAACTTATAAATACCTTAATAACTTTTTAAAGAATAATTAATAATATTTTATATTAATACTTTAATATTTTTATAATTTATTATTTATAATAATATTTTAATTTTTTTAAATAATAATAAGAAATATAAAGAATATATTTATAAGGTTTTAAAAGTACTATAAGATATTAACTTATTAATAAAATTAAAAAAAAGTTACTTTTATATTATTAAAGTTAATTTCTTAAAATATATTATTTTATTAAAAGAAATCTAAATAGATTAAAAAAAGATATTTATAATATAAGATTAGCTAATACTTATTACTATTAAAGAAATATAAAGCTTTTTAAGTTTTATTAATTATTATAAATAATTTATTAGAGAGTTTAATAAGATTATAAACTTACTTATAAAACTTATTAAAAAAGACTATAAATTTA
>NW_017607802.1:0-1065 GCF_000303195.2 Fusarium pseudograminearum CS3096 | reverse complement strand
AATTTAAATAGATCTTTTATTAAGAATTTTAAAGATATTAAGAAGACTAAGGCTCTAGCTTATAGTTATAAAAAATTAAATAAAAAAAATAAATTCTCTAAAACTAATTATAATAATATAAATAAAATATATAAAAAGCTTATATAAAAAGTAGCTAGCTTAAATAACCTTAAAGAGAAGCTTATAGTAAATAGTTTTCTATTTACTATTAATATTACTTTCCTTATAGTAATTAAGTTAAATTATATAGCCTAGTATACCTTATTAGAAAGTTAGCTTAATATAGCTAATAAGGTCTTTAAAAAGTATATCTTTAATAATATAGAGGCTGCAGCATAAGGAAAGAGCATTATATAGACTAAGCTGGTTATAGCTTAAGACTATAAGCACGTAAGTCGGCGAGAGGTCGGCGGGGTTTAGATAGGCAACTCGAAAGTTAAATCTGCTAAGTATAGTCAGTAGATAATTAAAGATTATGCCGTAAAGTAGAAATGAGGGAGTGGAGGTTAATTAGGGGTTAAATGCATAGGTTTCTATTAGGGTAATATAGAAAGCTAAGTTTAGGTAAGCCTAAATAAAAAGGTCTAAATTACTAAGTAATCTAGATTATATATATACCCTTCTAGCTGCCTACCCTATATAGGTATTAATATTATTAATAATATTCTTAACTAGGGATATATTTTTTATATTCTTTTTTATTATTTAAAAAGATTAAAATATTATTTAAATAATAAACTATAAAGATATTAAGGTATTATTATAAAATATTATTAATTATCCTTTAGAAGGTTATTAGGGTATTATTAAGTCTAAAAGGTATAATTAAGTATTTAAATAGTTTAAATTTTATTTTAAAAGCAGTCTTTTATTTATTATCTTCTTTAATATAAATTAAGTTATAAGCTCTTTTAAAGTTAAAAGTAATAAAGATTTATTTTCCCTTTAAATAATCCTTATATTTTATAATAAGTAGAAATAATATTTAATCTTTAATAGTAATAGTATTTAGCCTTTTATAGTTTATTTAATTTTTTTATAATTATAAGCTAAAGCCTTAGTCTT
>NW_017607801.1:0-725 GCF_000303195.2 Fusarium pseudograminearum CS3096 | reverse complement strand
TATAGAAAAGAGGGATAATAATAATATAAGAGGTATTATAAGTAATTAATTAAATAGATATTAATATTTAAGTAGTTATAGAATTATTATAAAGTAATAATTAAGAAAAATTAATTAGGCTAAATATTTAATAATATAAAATATATAGTAAGATTAAGTATAATATAAGGACCTATTAAGAGGTTTTAAAGGTATTTAAGGAAAAGTATAGTAATTAATTTTAATTAATTAAATAGATTATAAGAATCTTATTATTTAGATAATAAAGAAGGTTAAGATTTTTAGGCGGCTTACTTATCTAGGCAGCTTACTTATTAAATACATTATATATATAATTTAAATATTAGTAAATTCTTTAAATTTAAGCTACTTTAAATTTAACTTTATATATTACTTTAATAGAACTTTTAATTCCCTATTTACCTTATATATATAGCTCCTCTTATAAAGTAATATTTAGTATAAAATCCTTTATTACTTTAAATATTATAATTATATCTTTTACTATTATATTTTTTATTACTTTAATTAATATAGTTAATAAGTAAATAGATTAAATAAATAAATAAATTAAAAATATTAACCTTATACCTTTAAATCTATTTATAAATATTATAATTTATTTAATTAATTAAAATTACTTATTATATTTTTCCTTAAATGCCTTTAAAGCCTTTTAATAAGTCTTTATATTATATTTAATATTACTATATATATTATAATAT
>NW_017607800.1:0-948 GCF_000303195.2 Fusarium pseudograminearum CS3096 | reverse complement strand
ATACCTTTATATAATTAAAAATATAAAGAAACTTAAAAAGGCTTAAGCTTTAATTAAAAGTTAAAAAATAAATAAATATATTATATTATATATATAGATAATATATTTATTTTTTTAAAAGACTAAAAATAATATATTAAAGACTTAAAAAATATATTAAAATAGCTATAAGCTATTTAATTATATATAAAATAATTTAAATATAAATTATATTAATAGAAAGTAAAGTTCTTAAGATATATTATTACTATTAAAAATATAAAGATAAATTATAATTAAATTTAAGCTATTAAAAAATAAAAAACTTTAAAATATTATTAAAATATTTAAATATTCTTTAGATTTTATAATTTATAATTTCTATTAAAAGTTTATTATAAGATATTTTAATATTATATTACTATTTATTATTTTATTAAAAAGGAATAAAAATAATAAGAAAATAAAATAAATAACTTAAATAAAAAATACTAAAAATATATTTTAAAGGCTAAAATAAGCCTTTTATTTAATAACTATTTTTTATTATTAAAACTTTAAGCTACTTATAAAAGTAAAAATAGATATTTTAATTAAAGTAATTATTAAAATCTTTATTTAATTAATAGATATTTAATAAAGACTCATTACCTATTATTTATATAAGCTTATTAATATAAAGTAAAAATAAAATATAAGGTAATAAAAGCTATTAGCTATTATTAAATTATTAAAATATTAAAGATATTATTTATAAAGACTTTTTAAGAAGTTTTTAATATTAATAGATTATTAAATATTAAAAAGAATTATAAACTCTTTAATAAAAGATCTTAAAGGTAAATTAGCTTATTAAATTTATAGATTATTTATATTTAACTTTAATATTAAATATTAATTAAGGAAAATTAAAGAAAATTAACCTTATTAATAAGTTATTAAAAAGATTTAATTATATAATAGTAAGTT
>NW_017607799.1:0-1033 GCF_000303195.2 Fusarium pseudograminearum CS3096 | reverse complement strand
TTAATTAGATTAAATATTTAATAATATAATATATATAATAAGACTAGATATAATATAAGGACTTATTAAGTAATTCTAAAGATATTTAGAGAGGAATATAAATAAGTAATTTTAATTAATTAAATAGATTATTATAATCTTATTATAATTATAAATCTAAATATTAGGATTTTTAATTTACTTACTTATTTAACTTACTTACTTATTAAATATATTAACCTTTTACTCTTATAATAATAATTATCTTATAATAATAATAGTTTAATAATAATTTTAATAGAGATATACCTTTATTTATCCCTTTTAATATTTTTAATTATATTATTAACTTAAGATAATAGCTATTATATATATAAGAGAACTTAAGTTAGATAAAGAACTTTAATAAATAATTTATAAAAATTTTAAATCTATATAAATAAATATCTTTATATAATTAAAAATATAAAAAAACTAAATATAATTAAATCTATTATTAAATTAATAATTATTATATAGTATTATTTAATATTACCTAAAACTAATATATAAGTTATTATATTATTAACTTAATATTATATTTAAGCTTTTACTTTAGCTTTAAGCTTTCTATAAACCTTAGTATTATTTTAAATTAATTAGCTATTTCTAATTATAATATTTTATAGTTTAATATAACTAAAAAGCTTATTAATTAATATTTATTAAATTTAAAAATAGTTAAATTCTTTAGTATTAATTATAAATATCTTAAGATAAAATATCTATTTAATATATATTTCTCTTTATATTACTTTAAGAAATATATCTTTTTCCTTTAAATATTAAATCTTTTAATTAAACTTTAAATATATAATAGTAAGTTATTTAAAAAGGATACCCTTAATAGTATAATATCAGTAATTTAATAATAAAAAATAGACTTTTAAATAAGGCTATAATACTAATTTATTAATTATAAAACTCTATATTAAAATAAAGCTATAAAGTTTTAATAATAGCTTATATTTTCTTTATTTAATATAATAATAAAGAGAAATAAATATATAAATAA
>NW_017607798.1:0-678 GCF_000303195.2 Fusarium pseudograminearum CS3096 | reverse complement strand
GAATTAAAAAAGGAAAATAAATATTTAAATAATAATTTATATTATAATAAAAAATATAATTTATATTATTTTAATTAAAAAAAAGATAATAACTTATTATATTAATAAAATTATAATATAATAATAAAAGTAAAAAGGATATAATAATACCTTTAAGAGCTTTATAAGTAATTAAAAATAATTAATAAAATTACTTAAAATTAAAAGTATAAATTAAAGATATATAGCTTATAATACTAATAGATTATATAGCTAATATTAATATAATTAACTTTAAAATAGTTAATTATTTAAAGCTATTATAGAAAATTAAGATTTACTTTTATTTAATAAAAAACTTAAAAAGATAATTATTTTAATATAATAAAAGACTTATTATTTATAAGATTAATTACTTTAAAATATTTATTAAAACTTAAAGATAAAATATTAATATTAATATTATTTTTATATTAAATTAAAACTTAATATTAAAATACTTATAATTATATTATTATAACTTTTAAAATATTAATTAAAAAATTAATTAAATTAATTATATAAAAGGTTATTTTAATAATAAATTAATTAATTTAAAAATAAATAAAAAATTAAAATTTTAAATTTTAATTAACTTTTATAATAAAATATAATATAAATAAAATATTTATTTACTTTTAAATAAAATATAATATAAAT
>NW_017607797.1:0-710 GCF_000303195.2 Fusarium pseudograminearum CS3096 | reverse complement strand
TTATTAAATATATTATATTATAACTTAAAGAGAAATAGAAAGTAATTAAGCTATTATAAAATAATTAATTATAATAAAAGAACTTTAAAGATACCTTATAAGTTTAAACTATATATAGATCTCTTAAATATCTTATACTATATATTACTATAAACTTTATAAATAAGATAAAATTAGCTATAACTATTTTCTTATTACTATAAAGGAATATATATATTAAAAAGCTTATACCCTTATTAATATAATAAGATATTATATTTACTAAAAATATAAAAACTATTAAATAATATACTTAAAGTCTAATTAAAATATTTAAAATAAAGTATAAGACTATATTAAGAAAAGAAAATAAATTAATTAATAAAAATAAAATATATATATAGTAAAAAAATTAAATAATAAATAATTAATTTAAAAATAAAGGTAAAATATAAAAAAAGATAAAAATTAAAGTCTTATTTTTAAGCCTTATAAATTATAACTCTAAAAATAAGAAAATATATAAAATAATTAACTTACTATAAACTATTAAAAGGAATTAAAAAGAAAATATAAATATTTAAATAATAATTTATATTATAATAAAAAATATAATTTATATTACTTTAATTAGGGAAAAGATAATAGCTTATTATATAAATAGAGCTATAATATAATAATAAGAGTAAAAAGGATATAATAATACCCTTAAGAGCTTTATAAGTAATTAA
>NW_017607796.1:0-1032 GCF_000303195.2 Fusarium pseudograminearum CS3096 | reverse complement strand
TTTTCTTATATATATAATAGCTATTACTTAAAATAATAAATTCTATTATAAAGGTAATAAAGAAGATTCTATTAAACTATATATATAGTAGTAAATTATTTTTCTTATAACCTTTAATTAATTATTAAGTCTACTTATTAAAGACCTTTTATTATTATTATTATCTAATTAATTTATTATAAGTAAATAGGGTTAAGTTAAGGTAGTTAAATAATAGGTAAGTTTAATTATATTATTAAACTTTAACTTAAGAGATTTAACCCTTAATTTCTCTTAGTTTAACTTTTTATATTAAGGATTACCTATAGATTAGCTAAAGACCTATTACTAATTAGCTATAACCTCTATCTCCTTAATACTCTTATATTTATTAAGACTAATTAATTTATTTTAATCCCTTATAATCTATATTATTAACCTCTTTTATAGACCTTATATAATAATATTAACTGCTATTAAAAAATATATTATTTATAATATAAAGCTTATTTATTATCTATTTAAGCTTTTTCTTTTTAAAATAATTAAAGCTATAATTAATATCTATTATAATATAAAAATATTAAATAATTTATATAAAATAATAATTAACCTCTATATAATTAATTATTTTAATAAATATAATAATTTAATTAAAATAAAATTAATAGCTATAAGTATTATAATCTTTTTAATATATATAGATATATTATTTAAAGAGAATATATTAAAGAAATCTATATATAATATTAAAGAAAAATTAAAAAAAATTAAAAACTTTAAAGAGAAAGTTAATAGAAAAATTAATAGATTTAATAAGAAATAAAAAATAGTTTCTTAAGGTAATTAATTAATATATATATAATATCTTATATAAGGCTTAATTTAATTAATTAGAGAGATAATTAGTCTTAATAAATAGAGTATTTAAGTTATAAGTAGGTATAAGGTAAAGGGGGTTAATAGGTAACTTTAAAAAAGTTAAAGTAAAAGAGGCCTAAAGCTAAAGGTTTAATATTATATTAATTAGATTATATAACCTTTAAATATAAT
>NW_017607795.1:0-1313 GCF_000303195.2 Fusarium pseudograminearum CS3096 | reverse complement strand
CTATTTACTTTTAAGTCTATTATTTTTATTTTAAAGGTATTATATTATTTCTTTTATAGCTCTTTTTTATATTTTTATATTTTAAGTTTATTAGTAATAATAGATATAGCTTTATTATTTTATTTCTCTTTTTTTTATAATTTTTATTTCTTTATCTTAAGTCTTAATTTATATAGAGATATTATTAATTATCTAATTATTTTATAAATTTATAGGGGTATTTAAGGTTATTATTACTTTAAGTATTTATTTATTTATTATTTTCTTTTTATTTTTTCTTTTTTATATTTAAATTTAATTTCTTTTTTTAATATTTAATCTATTAAAATAAGCTTATTTTTTAATTTATTTTAAAGTTAATTTAATATTAATTTATTTCTAAATTTCTTTTAAGCTTTTAAAGTATTCTCTTAATATTTATATTAAGCTTTATAAGTAATAGTTTTTTTTATTAGTTTTTTATAGTTAATCTATTAATATTATTTTATTTATTATATTATATTTATCTTAATATATATTAAGTATTTAAGTTTATATTACTATTTAGGGTTTTTATATATTAATTAATTTTAATATTTATTTATTTTAATTAGGGTTTTAAGGCTTTTTTAGCTATAGGTATTATTAAACTATATATCCTATTTAATTATAATTATAATATTTATATTTACTTAAGTCTTATTATCTTAATATTTAAATAGCTTTTAAGTCTATTAGTTTTAATTAAATGCTATAAGAGGTATTATTCCTATAGTTTTATTATTATTATTAAGAGTTTTAATAGTTATTATAGTTATTATTTTATTATTAGTTTAAGAAATAAAAGTTATAATTATTTCTTTTTTTATTAGTATTAATTCTTTTTTTTTTATATTTATATTATTATTTATTAATTTTAATAGCTATAATAATATATTCTATAAGGTTATTAAGTCTATCTATTTTATATAATTTATTTTTAATTTCCTCTTTAAGATTATAATAATATATCTCTATAAGGGCTTTATTATTCTATTTAATCTTAACTATAAGTTATTTAAATTTAATTAAATATACTATATAAGATTTATATTACTTAAGGGCTAAGATTTTTATAGCTACTTATTATTTTTTATTAATAACTTTAAAATTATCTTTAAAAAGTACTTTAAAGTTAAGCTAATCTATAAAAATATTTTAAGTCTCTTAATTTTACTAATTATAGTTATTTTTAAGGTAATCTTTTTAAATAGGTTTAAATTAATCCTTTATATCTCTTTAGATTAATAATATAATATATAATATCTTTTTAGCTATTATATTTAATTTATATA
>NW_017607794.1:0-1291 GCF_000303195.2 Fusarium pseudograminearum CS3096 | reverse complement strand
ATATTAATATATAAATAGTAATTAAATTATTAAAAAGTAATAATTAGAGAAAATTAATTAAATTAAGTATTTAATATTATAATATAATATATTTAATAAGCAAGTAAGTTAGATAAGTAAGTAAGTTAAAAATCCCTTACCTTATAATATTTCTATTTAATTAGATAATTCTTAACTAATAGATATACTATAGCCCTTAATTAAGGCTAGAATTACTCTTACCCTTTAAGCTATTTAAAATAACTTAAGACTAAATATATAATAGGTAATAACTATCTATAATATGCCCTTTAAGACCTTATATTAATGCTAAAAAGGCATATAGTTATAATACAATTTAATACTAAATTTATAGAAACTATCTAATTAGGAAAAAAATATAATAGTTTAATTTATCTTTAACTTAGATTTATAAGGATTTCCCTTATAATTATATTTTATAGAAAAAATAGCTAATTCCCTACTTATAGACTATAATATATTACCTATTAATATATATTAAGTATATAACTTTATTAAGCAATAATTAGAGCTAAAGATATATTTATTTTAAAGATATAATTACTAAAGAGCTAAATATAAAGATCTTATAATTATTTATAGCTAGTTTTAGCTTATAGAGAATATAATTATAAAGTATAATATCTAATTAAATAATATTTAAAACTTTAATAAGATTAGCTTTATAATAAGCCTTATATAGTTTAAAATAGTTATTATAGCTATAAAGAGGTAAAAGAAATTAAAATTAATATAGCTTAAAAACTATAAATAGATTATTATAATTAAGGCAATTAATACTAAAGGTTAATTAATCTTACTATTTATTATTAATTTAAGCTAATATTACCTTATAAATTAATATTAAAAATATAACCTCTTTAGTAATTAAGTTATTATATTAAGCTAAAATAAATAGATTAATAATTAGCTTAATCTTAATTAGCTAAAGTATTTTAATTAGTTTATAATTAAATAATTAGTTAATTCTTATTACCTTTTAATCTTTAATAGTTATAAAAGTTATTATTCTATTAAATTTAAAAAGTATTATAAAGAGAAGAATATTATTATACTCTATATACCTACTTATACCTCTTATCTACTTTAACCTCTTAATATTAAGTACTTTAGGCCTTTAAAAAAGGCTTATAGTTAATAAATAAAGTATCTAATTAAATACTCTATAACTTATATTTCTAAGACTAAATTCTTTAATACCTTTTATACTATATATAAAGCTATTTTTATTAAAAGTAATATATAAGGAGGTTTTAAAAGGGCTAGGCTT
>NW_017607793.1:0-1779 GCF_000303195.2 Fusarium pseudograminearum CS3096 | reverse complement strand
ATATTAATAATATTTTAATTCCTCTTTATATTAATTTACTTTTAAGTAATATTAAAATAATAATAAGGCTTTAATTACTTTAAAATACTATTTATAGCTTATAAATATAAGTTAATAAATAGCTTATAATAATACTATTAATACCCCTTATAAATAATATATAAGACTTTAAAGAAATTATTAAATTTATTACTTTAAAACCTTTTAAAAAAAAAATAATAGATATTATATTATTTTTAATTTAAATAAAAAGATATTTTTACTTTTTTTATATAAATTAAATATAATAGCTAAAAAGATATTATATATTATATTATTAATTTAAAGAGATATAAAAGATTAATTTAAATCTATTTAAAAAGATTACTTTAAAAATAATTATAATTAATAGAATTAAAAGATTTAAAATATTTTTATAGATTAATTTAACTTTAAAATACTCCTTAAAGATAATTTTAAAGTTATTAATAAAGAATAATAAGTAGCTATAAAAATCTTAACTTTTAAATAATATAATTTTTATATAATATATTTAATTAAATTTAAATAACTTATAGTTAAAATTAAATAAAATAATAAAGCCTTTATAGAGATATATTATTATAATCTTAAAGAAGAAATTAAAAATAAATTATATAAAATAAATAGATTTAATAACTTTATAAAATATATTATTATAGCTATTAAAATTAATAAATAATAATATAAATATAAAAAAGAGAGAATTAATATTAATAAGAAAAAGAATAATTATAACTTTTATTTTTTAAATTAATAATAAAATAATAACTATAATAATTATTAAAACTTTTAATAATAATAATAAAACTATAAAAATAATACTTCTTATAGTATTTAATTAAAATTAATAGACTTAAAAGTAATTTAAATATTAAGATAATAAGACTTAAGTAAATATAAATATTATAATTATAATTAAATAAGATATATAGCTTAATAATATCTATAATTAAAAAAACCTTAAAACCTTAATTAAAATAAATAGATATTAAAATTAATTAATATATAAAAGCCTTAAATAATAATATAAATTTAAATACTTAATATATATTAAGATAAATATAATATAATAAATAGAATAATATTAATAAATTAATTATAAAAAGCTAATAAAAAAACTATTACCTATAAAGCTTAATATAAATACTAAAGGAATACTTTAAAAGCTTAAAAGAAATTTAAAAATAAATTAATATTAAATTAACCTTAAAATAAATTAAGAAATAAGCCTATTATAATAAGCTAGAAATTAAAAAAAGAAATTAAATTTAAATATAAAAAAAAAGAAATAAAAAGAAAAATATATAAATACTTAAAGTAATAATAACTTTAAATACCCTTATAGAATTATATAATAATTAAATAATTAATAATATCTTTATATAAATTAAGACTTAAAATAAAAAAATAAAAATTATAAAAGGAAAAAAAGTAAAATAATAAAGCTATATTTATTATTACTAATAAACTTAAAATATAAAAATATAAAAAAAAACTATAAGAAAAATAGTATAATACCTTTAAAATAAAAATAATAGACTTAAAAATAAGTAAAAATAAACCTATATATTATTATATAATAAAATAGAAATATATTATTATAATAGCCCTAAAGACTAATACTTTTAAAAAGTAAAAAAATATAAAAATATTATATAGATTAATTACTTATATATATAAGCTTATTATATAGCTAAAGCTATAAACCTATAATATAAAGAACTTAAGTTTAATAATAAAAATAATATTAAAACCTTA
>NW_017607792.1:0-1017 GCF_000303195.2 Fusarium pseudograminearum CS3096 | reverse complement strand
TAATAGCTATAGTTCTCTATAAGGCTTATATTATTATATTTTAATTTTTATATATAAGTTATATTATTTAATAACTTATTTTATTATCTTTTAATTCTTCTCTTAAATAAAGTATTTTTAAATTCTCTTAAGTATCTTTATAATACCTTAATAACTATATAAGGGATATATATATATTTCCTATATTAATTTATATTATAATTCCTTTAGTATTTATATTTTATTATTATAAAGGTATAAGATAGCTTTTTATTTATAGGAATTTTAAAGGCTTTATTTAATTATATCTATTTAAATCTAGTTTTTTTACTTTTTACTTTAATTTATTATAATTCCTCTTTATTTTATAATAAGGCCTAGTATTTATACTTATTATATAAGCTTATATTTTCCTTCTTTTATAAGTTCTAAGAGTTATTTATTTACTTTTATTATTTTTATATTAAAATCTAATCTTTAATTAATTATATTAGCTTATTTATTATTTAATTCTTTCTAATAGATAATAATAAAGTTAAATTTATATAAATATTTTATATATTTAATTTATTATTAATTAAATTCTTATATTATAGTAAAGTAAATAATATTCTTATAATTAATATAGACTTTAATTTAGTATTTATTTCTTATAAGGTAATATTTAAACTCCTTAAAGTAATTAAAAATTACTAAAAACTCCTTATTATAGATAAAGTAATTAAATTCTACTTTATATAATTTATATAAATAAAATATAATAAGATATAGCTTCTTATTATTATTATATTATTTAATTTATCTTCTTAATATATAGTCTAAGGTATTAGTTTTAAGTTTAATTTTTTTATTAAGGTTAAATATAATTAATATTAATTCTTTTAAGATAGTATTTTATAGTCTTTTAAATATATTTTATATATCTTTAAGTTAAATAAATTTATAATCCTTTTTAATAAGTTCTATTAGTAGGTTTATAAGTCTATTAAAATTCTTAATAAATCTTTAGTAATAGTTAATAAAACTTAAGAAGCTTTA
>NW_017607791.1:0-565 GCF_000303195.2 Fusarium pseudograminearum CS3096 | reverse complement strand
ATTATATTATATATCTTACTATTATATTATATATTTTATAGTAATTTAATAATAAAATTAAAATTAATTTCTTAAAATAATAATAATAATAATAATAAAGACTATAAATAGCTATATAGTTAATATTTTAATATATATATATTTTAATATATTTTATATTTATTTATATATATTTAAATATCTTTAGTAAAGCTTAATTAATAGAATTTCCTTTTTATTAAATTTAATATTTTTTATAGTTTTATATATTTTACTTTTAAATTATTATAGTATTAATAAATAATCTTTAGCCTTAAGGTTCTTTCTATTAAGATTATTAATTTATCTTTAAATTATAAAAGTCTTTTAAAAATATTATATTTTTTATATTTATTAGTAATTATATAATACTTTTTTAAAAGTTTTTAATACTTTTAATTTTTAATTTATAGATTTTAAATTAATACTTTAAACTTTTAAAATAAATTTATAATAAATATTATTTTATTTTTAATAAGTTTTTTTATTATTTAATATAAAATATATTACTTTAAAATAATAACTTTAGCTAATAATAAGTCTTTAA
>NW_017607790.1:0-758 GCF_000303195.2 Fusarium pseudograminearum CS3096 | reverse complement strand
TATATATTTAACTTTATATTAAACTTTTATTTATATATATATAAATTTTCTTTTAATTTTTCTTTTAGTTTTAGCTATTATAGCTAGATTTATAGGAAACCTATCTTATTAAGAACGCTTAAGGCCTCTAAATACTATAATAAGTATCTTTATTTCTATTAATTATAGCTTATAGCATTTTAATATAATAAGAAAAGTAATCTCTTATCCTATATAAAGGATTTTTACCTTAAGCTTATAATAAAGTATATTAAATAGCCTATCTTTTTATATAATTTATATATTTATATAACTATAAATATAAAGGTATAAGACCTTATAGCTAAATATAGCTAATATTATATTATTTTAATTTAAATTAAAGTAATTTTTATTAATAAATATTTAATTTAACTTTATAATACCTAGATTATAAAGCTTTTTAAAGGCTATAATAGTTATATTAATTATATTATTAATATTAATAAAGTAATTATACTTAAAGGCCTATTTATAGTTATCCCTTATAGAGTTTAAGTTATTAAATTAAATAATATAATAATATAATATTTTAATTATAATTAAGGTTAATTTAATATATTATATATTAAGTATTAAATAACTTACTTAATTATTTATTTATTATTTTTTTTAATTATTTTATTAAATATAAAAAAAAAAAGTATAAATTATTATTATAAATTTTATAAGGCTTTATTTTAATATAGAGTTTTATAATTAATAAGCCTTATAGCCTTATTAATATATTATTATTTTTT
>NW_017607789.1:0-580 GCF_000303195.2 Fusarium pseudograminearum CS3096 | reverse complement strand
TAATTAAATACTTTATAACTTATATTTTTAAAATTAAATTCTTTAATACTTTTTATATTATTTATAAAGCTATTTTTATTAAAAGTAATATATAAAGAGATTTTAAAAAAGCTAAAGTTTTTTTTTTTAATTTAAATTATATTATTTTAAACCTTAATATATAGTTATAGACTTTAACCCTTTTAATAAAGGTTATTAAATTTTCTCTTTTTAGACTTTAAAGACTTTAATAATAGCTAATAAAGCTTAATTTTAAAATAAATACCTTAAAAATTAAATTAAAAAATATTAAAATAGCTCTTTAAAATTAATTATTAAAGCTATTTAATTTCTTATTAAAGTAATAAAGAGAATTATATATAAGATTATTTTAATAAGAAATAAAATTTAAAATTTTAAAAGTAAAATAAGAAATTAAATTAATATTAAAAATTAAAAAAAACTAAATTATAAAAAAATAATCTTATAATTATAAAGAAAATATTATAAGTAATTAATTAAATAGATATTAATATATAAATAGTAAATAAGTTATTAAAAAGTAATAATTAAAAAAGGTTAATTAGATTAAGTATTTAAT
>NW_017607788.1:0-1731 GCF_000303195.2 Fusarium pseudograminearum CS3096 | reverse complement strand
AATAAATAGCTTATATTTTTTATAATTAAATTTTTAAAGACTATAAATTACTATTTAAAATCCTATTAAATAAAAAAATAATATTTATTAATAAATTCTAATAAGTACTTTTTACCCTATTAAAAACTAACTATAGGTTATTTACTATATTTAAACTATAGATAAATAAATAAATTAAATAAATAAACTAAATATTAAAATAATACTTATAATACTATATTAACTATAAGTAAGATAATTAGGTTAAAAAGCTATTAATTACTTAATTTACTTATAATATAGCCTATAATAAAAGCATTAAATTAATACTAATTTATATTAATTTTAAGTTTATATTAAATACTTATTATAATAAATAAGACCTTAAGATAATTAACCTTACTATAATTCTTAAAGTAGATAATCTATAGAATCTTTATAAAGAAATAAAAAAAGAACTTAAATATATCTAATAATATATAAAGCGCTACTATAATATTAAGAAAATTAAAAGATTAACTTTTAAAGAGGGAAATATAATTTACCTATCTATAAAAAATATTATAATAAAATAACCCTTATATAAACTTAACTATAAGTATATTAAACTATATAAAGTTAAATAATAAATTAAGAAAAATATATATAACTTAAAGCTACCCCCTAAAGTTAGATTTTATTTTAGTTTACTATATCTTACTCCTTAAAATAGCTATTAATATAATTTAAGTTAAAATTAGTAATAAATTATAAGAAATTAATAAATTAAAAGTCTATAAAGTAAAAGTAATTAAAGATATATAAAAGATTAATAGAAAAATAATATATTTAATAAAATAGAAAAATTACTTAAAAAATAAAAATATATAAAAACTATTAAAATATCTAATTAAAGCCTAATAACTCCTAAAGATATTTTATTAATATTAAATAAAGGATTAATATATACCTTATTTTAATTAATAACCCCTATAGTATTAAATAGTTATATTTTAGCTATAGCTAAGGATTTTTTATTTTCTATAGCTTTTAATTTATTAAGAGTTAAAATATTATAATAAAATATCTCCTTAATATACTCTTAAAGCTACCTTTTCTAATAATATAATTATATAAGATAATTTAAATACTTATTTACTTATTACTATAAAGATAGTAGATTATTTTTAATAATTTCTTTTTTTTTCTTTAAATAATATTTTTTAATAATAAAATAATCTATTAGACTTAATTTAATATATAAAAGAAAATAATATTAATACTTTTAAAAAATAACTTACTTATTAATAAAATAATACCTTTACTATTATAAGGATACTTATAATAAGTATATTAGGAATATTTAATATAACCCTTTTTTACCTAATACTTAAAGCTATAAGGAGTATAATAACTATATAGTATAATAAGAATTCTAGTATTTTTAATAAGAATAGCTTATATTTTATAATTTTATATTACTTTAGATTTTAATATTATAGTTAAAAGGATATAAATAATAAAAGAGATAAGTTTATATTTACTTAAATAGAAAGGAGATAGTTAGAATAATAAGCCTTAAAGATAAAACTAATAGAGGGGAAATATTATATTATAACTTAATAGATAATTATATAAACTTTACCTTTTTTTACTAATTATAGTATTAATTACCTATATTAAATTAATTAAACTATAAGCTATTAAACTCTATAACTTATAGCTTATAATTAAACTTATAATATAAGCCCTAATTTATAATATAAGCCTTAA
>NW_017607787.1:0-579 GCF_000303195.2 Fusarium pseudograminearum CS3096 | reverse complement strand
TTTTTAATTATTACTTTTTAATAATTTAATTACTATTTATATATTAATATTTACTTAATTAATTACTTATAATACTTTTTATATTATTATTATTTCTCCTTTCTATAGTTTTATTCTTTTTACTTTTTAATATTAATTTAATATACTATTTACCTCTTTAAGATTTTAAATTTAATCTCTTAATAAGATAACTTTATATATAACTATTAATATTACTTTAATATTTAATTAAATAGCTTTAATTATTAACTTTAAGGAGCTATTTTTATATATAATAATTTATTTAATTAGATATTTAAATTAAAATTAAGCCTCTTTTATTATCTTTAATATCTTTAAAACCTATAGGCTAAATAGTTAATTTATCTTTTTAAGAGATATTAAAGTCTATAGCTATATATTAAGCTTTAAGATAATAGTTTTTAAATTAAAAAGATAAAATTTAACTTTTTTAAAAACTTTTTAAATATTACTTTCTTTAAAAATAACTTAAAAAGTAATATAAAAAGCTAAAAAGAACTTAATCTTAAAAATATAAGTTATAAAGTATTTAATTAGATATTTTATTTTTTAATTATA
>NW_017607786.1:0-2009 GCF_000303195.2 Fusarium pseudograminearum CS3096 | reverse complement strand
AAGGCTATAGTATTATAAATAGTTAAGAATTAACTAATTAGATAGTTAGGTATAAGGTTAAGGGATTTATATTATATTCGCTTATCTATTATACTCACTTATTAAATACATTATTTAAAGAACCTTTAATTAAAATCTTTTATAATAATATATTAATTATAATAAATTACCTAATTAAGTTTTATTATTATATCCCTTATTAAAAAGTAATAAAAATAAAATAAATAGCTTATATTTTCTATAATTAAATTTTTAAAGACTATAAATTACTATTTAAAATCCTATTAAATAGAGAAATAATATTTACTAATAAGTTTTAATAAGTACTTTTTACCTTATTAAAAACTAACTATAAGTTATTTATTATATTTAAATTATAAATAGATAGATAAATTAAATAAATAAATTAAATATTAAAATAATACTTATAATACTATATTAATTATAAATAAAATAATTAAGTTAAGAAGTTATTAATTATTTAGTTTATTTATAATATAGCTTATAATAAAAGTATTAAATTAATACTAGCTTATATTAATTTTAAGTTTATATTAAATACTTATTATAATAAATAAGACCTTAAGATAATTAACCTTATTATAATCCTTAAGGCAGATAATCTATAAAATCTTTATAAAGAAATAAAGAAAGAATTTAAATATATCTAATAATATATAAAGCGCTATTATAATATTAAGAAAGTTAAAAGATTAACTTTTAAAGAGAGAGATATAATTTACCTATTTATAAAAAATATTATAATAAAATAACCTTTATATAAGCTTAACTATAAGTATATTAAACTATATAAAGTTAAATAATAAGTTAAGAAAGATATATATAACTTAAAATTACCCCTTAAGGTTAAATTTTACTTAATTTATTATATTTTATTTTTTAAAATAGCTATTAATATAATTTAAATTAAGATTAATAATAAACTATAAGAAATTAATAGATTAAAAGTCTATAAAGTAAAAGCAATTAAGGATATATAAAAGATTAATAGATAAATAATATATTTAGTAAAATAAAAGAATTATATAAAAACTAAAAATATATAAAAACTATTAAAATACCTAATTAAAGCCTAATAACTCCTAAAGATATTTTATTAATATTAAATAAAGGATTAATATATACCTTATTCTAATTAATAACCCTTATAGTATTAAATAGCTATACTTTAGCTATAGCTAAAGACTTTTTATTTTCTATAGCCTTTAGCTTATTAAAAGTTAAGATATTATAATAAAATATCTCTTTAATATACTCCTAAAGCTACCTTTTCTAATAATATAATTATATAAAATAATTTAAATATTTATTTACTTATTATTATAAGGATAATAAATTATTTTTAATAATTTCTTCTTTTTTCTTTAAATAATATTTTTTAGTAATAAAATAATCTACTAAATGCAATTTAATATATAAAGGAAAATAATATTAGCGCTTTTAAAAAATAACTTACTTACTAATAAAGTAATACCTTTATTATTATAAGAATACCTATAATAAATATACTAAGAATATTTTATATAACTCTCTTTTACCTAATACTTAAGGCTATAAAGAGTATAATAATTATATAGTATAATAAGAATTCTAATATTTTTAATAAGAATAGCTTATATTTTATAATTTTATATTACTTTAAATTTTAATATTATAGTTAAAAGGATATAAATAATAAAAGGAATAAGTTTATATTTACTTAAAATAAAAAAGAGATAATTAAAATAATAAGCCTTAAGGATAAGACTAATAAAGGGGAGATATTATATTATAACTTAATAAATAATTATATAAATCTTACCTTTTTCTTATTAATTATAATATTAATTACTTATATTAAATTAATTAAACTATAAGCTATTAGACTTTATAATTTATAGCTTATAATTAAATTTATAATATAAGCCTTAATTTATAATATAAGCCTTAAACTTATAATATAAGCCTTATCCCTAAACTATAAGCTATTATAAATATATATATATTTA
>NW_017607785.1:0-709 GCF_000303195.2 Fusarium pseudograminearum CS3096 | reverse complement strand
TAATACCTATTTAATATACTTTTCTCTTTATATTACTTTAAGGAATATATCTTTCCTTTAAATATTAAATCCTTTAATTAAGCTTTTAATATAATATATTTAATTATTATTCTTTACTTATAATTTAATTAATCTTATTAAACTAGCTAAAATATAAGTAATATAAGACCTTATAATTAAATTAAGCTAATATAATATTAACCTTATTATTATATTTTTAACCTTATTAATAATTATATAGCTTATATTAATTATAAGTTAATTAATATAATTCCTTAATAATACCTTAATTATCTATTAGCTTTTTAATAAAATATATTATATTATTAAAATAGAATCTATATTTATATATATTAGCCTTAAGGCTAATATAATTAAAATTAAGATTTAATTAATAAAATATCTTTTTAAAGCTATTTCTAATTAATTTATTTCTTTATAAGCGCTTAAAGGGGTTATTTATATACTTATAGCATTTTAATTATTTTTTTAATAATATTTTTATTTTTATTATTTTATATTAAAAAGGGAAAAATATTTTAAAATAACTTTAAAGCTTAAATATTAATATTAAAGTTTTATTTTATTAAGCCTTATAGTTTATTAACCTATTTACTATTTTTTATATATTATTATAAATTTTTTTATTTTTTTACTATTAAACTTATATCTCTTAATAAATTAAATAAGTAGTTTATTTATATTTATT
>NW_017607784.1:0-796 GCF_000303195.2 Fusarium pseudograminearum CS3096 | reverse complement strand
TAATAAGATATTTAATTTATATTTAAAGGAATTATATAGATAAATAATATTTTAATATAATTAAAATAATTTAAATTTTATTATAAAAAAGAAAGCTTTTACTATTTAAAATAAAAACTATAAAAAGAAATTAAATTAAACTTTTAATTTAATAATATAACTTTATAATATAATAATAAAAAATTATAATAATAAAATAATAAGAGATAGATATATTAAGAATTAATATAAAAAATAAAATAAATTTTTTTTTAATAATATTTATATTTATATTATAACTTAAAGAGAAATAAAAAGTAATTAAATTATTATAAAATAACTAATTATAATAAAAGAACTTTAAAGATACTTTATAAGTCTAAATTATATATAAATCTTTTAAATATCTTATATTATATATTATTATAAATTCTATAGAAAAAATAAAATTAATTATAATTATTTTTATATTATTATAAAAGAATATATATAATAAAAGGCTTATACTCTTATTAATATAATAAGGTATTATATCTATTAAAGATATAAAAACTATTAAATAATATATTTAAAATCTAATTAAATTACTTAAAGTAAAATATTAAATTATATTAAGAAAAAAAGATAAATTAATTAATAAAACTAAAATATATATATAATAAAAAATTAAATAATATATAATTAATTTAAAAATAAAAATAAAATATAAAAAGAAATAAAAATTAAAGTTTTATTTTTAAGCCTTATAAATTATAACTTTAAAAATAAAAAAATATATAAAATAATTAATTTATTATAAACTATTAAAAAGAATTAA
>NW_017607783.1:0-711 GCF_000303195.2 Fusarium pseudograminearum CS3096 | reverse complement strand
CCTTATAATAATAATTACCTTATAATAATAATAATTTATTAATAATTTTAATAAGATAAGTTTTTAAATAAATAAATAAATTTATATTAATTTATATTTTTATATATAATATAATAGTAAGTTATTTAAAAAGGATACCTTCAATAGTATAATATTAATAGTTTAATAATAAAAAAAATAGACTTTTAAGTAAGGCTATAAGGCTATTTTATTAATTATAAAACTTTATATTAAAATAAAGCTATAAATTTTTAATAATAGCTTATATTTTCTTTATTTAATATAATAATAGAGAAAAATAAATATATAAATAAGTAAAAAAGTAAATTATTTTACCTTTAATATATAATATATTAAATTAATTTAATTTATAGTTAAAATACTTACTTTCTATTATAACCTTTAATTTAGTAATTAAACTGCTATAGCTTATACCTATAGGGATATTAAGTATCCTATTAAGGATATTATTACTGCCTTAAATAAGTAGCTAGCTTCCCTTTAGTAACTATCTGACCTTACTAATATAATAACTGTAAAGTATAATATTACTTTAGCTATATTTAGCTATATAGTCTTATGCCTCTTTAACTTAGGCTACTAAAGGTAGCTTCTATAAGAAAAAGAGTATTTATAAGATCTTTTTTATAGGTTATATTATAATTATAATTATAAGTAAAAAGGGGACTTAAGCTGCTTTTAATATATATA
>NW_017607782.1:0-695 GCF_000303195.2 Fusarium pseudograminearum CS3096 | reverse complement strand
TAATAATAAATAGTAAGATTAATTAACTTTTAATATTAATTACCTTAATTATAATAATCTATTTATAATTTCTAAGCTATATTAATTTTAATTTCTTTTACTTTTTTATAGCTATAATAACTATTTTAAACTATATAAGGCCTATTATAAAGCTAATCTTATTAAAGTTCTAAATATTATTTAATTAGATATTATATTTTATAATTATATTCTCTATAAGCTAAAACTAACTATAAATAATAGTTAGATCTTTATATTTAGCTCTCTAATAGTTATATCTTTAAAATATATATATCTTTAGCTCTAGTTATCGCTTAATAAAGTTATATACTTAGCGTATACTAATAGGTAGTATATTATAGTCTATAAGTAGGGAATTAGCTATTTCTTCTATAAAATGCAGTTATAAGGGAAATCTATATAAATCTAAATTAAGAAGAAATTAAATTATTATATTTTCTTCTTAATTAGATAGTTTCTATAAATTAGGTATAAAATTATATCTTAATTAAATGCCTTACTGGTAGTAATATAGCTTTATTTACCTAATTTAATAGATCTTAGTAGTGCATTAGGTGCTTAGTTTTAAGTTATTTTAAAGGGCTTAAAGGGTAAGAATAACTCTAGCTTTATCTAAAGGCTATAGTATTATAAATAGTTAAGAATTAACTGATTAGATAGTTAGGTATAAGGTT
>NW_017607781.1:0-502 GCF_000303195.2 Fusarium pseudograminearum CS3096 | reverse complement strand
TATATAATAATTTATTTAATTAAGTATTTAAATTAAAATTAAGCCTTTTTTATTATCTTTAAGGTCTTTAAAACCTATAAGCTAAATAATTAATTTATCTTTTTAAAAGGTATTAAAGTCTATAGCTATATATTAAGCTTTAAAATAATAGTTTTTAAGTTAAAAAAATAAAATCTAGCTTTTTTAAAAGCTTATTAAATATTACTTTTTATAAAAGTAATTTAAAAAGTAATATAAAAAGCTAAAAAAAATTTAATTTTAAAAATATAAATTATAAAATATTTAATTAAATATTTTATTTTTTAATTATAAGTATTTTTTAATATTAAAAAATATTTAATATTAAAAGGCTAAAGTAAATAAAATATATAAATAGATATATAAAATATAATAATTTTATAATTTTAATAATATCTCTTAATATTAATAAAGTAATAACTTTTATAATTATTAAAAATTAAAATATAATAAAAATTAATTAATTATTTAATTATTAATTAAT
>NW_017607780.1:0-975 GCF_000303195.2 Fusarium pseudograminearum CS3096 | reverse complement strand
TTATTATTTAAATAATAAAGAAGGTTAAGAATTTTAATCTACTTGCTTATTTAGTCTACTTACTTATTAACTATATTAATATTAATAGTTTAATAAAAATAAAAATAGACTATTAAGTAAAGCTATAAAGCTACCTTATTAATTATAAAACTCTATATTAAAATAAAGCTATAAATTTTTAATAATAGCTTATACTTTATTTATTTAATATAATAATAAAGAAAAATAAATAATATATTTAATAAGTAAGCTACTTAAAATTTTTAATCTTTTTTATTATTTAAATAATAAGATTTCTATAATCTATTTAATTAATTAAAATTAATTACTATACTTTTCCTTAGATATATAATAGTTAGGTTTTTAAAAAGTAAATTAATTTATATTAGTTTATATTTATAGAGTTATAAGATATTTAAATTAAGTAATAATAAAATATTATATTTCTTAATAGTAAATAAAGTAAATAAGGTATATTTAAGTAAAGATATCTTATTAATAGCTAGTAAGCTAAATATATTAATTAACTTTAAGTAAATATATATAATATATTTAATAAGTAAGTAAGTTAGATAAGCGAGTAAGTTAAAAATTCTAACCTTTAGATTTATAATTACAATAAGATTATAATAACCTATTTAATCAGTTAAAATTACTTACTATACTCCTCTCTAGATATCTCTAGAACTACCTAATAGATCCTTATATTATATCTAGTCTTACTATATATATTATATTATTAAATGCCTAATTTAATTAACCTTCCTTAATTATTACTTCTTAATAATTTACCTACTACTTATATATTAATATCTATCTAATTAATTACTTATAATACTTCCTCTATAGTTATAAGGTCTCTTTTTTATAGTCTAGTTCTTTTTAACTTTTAATATTAATTTAGCTTTTTATTTCCTTCTTAAAGGTTTTAGATTTTATTTCTTATTAAGGTAATCTTATATATAATTCTTTTTA
>NW_017607779.1:0-786 GCF_000303195.2 Fusarium pseudograminearum CS3096 | reverse complement strand
AATATAAGTCTAGCTATATTTAGATATAAAAGCTATAATATTACTTATAACTTTAATAATAATATAATTTTTATTAGCTTAAAATAAAGAACTAATTAGCAGTAAAGACTAATAAAAAAAATATAAAATATATTATAATATAATAAATAAAAGAAAAAAGGCTATAATAGGTAATTAACTTTTAAGCTTAAATAGTAAAGGTAAGATTATTATAATTAGTCTTTAAGATATAATATAAATTAATTAATATATTATAAATAAATATAAAAGTAAAAATAATATCTTTATAAGATTAAATAACTTATTAATATTATAAGGGTATAAAGTCTTTTTAATATTTTAAATTAATATAAGTATTATAAGAGTTATAAATAGTTTAAGCTATATTAAGTAGCTCCTTAGGGATTTTTTAATAAATTAATAATAAATTAATAAAAAATTAAAAAATAGATAAGACTTATAATATAATACTTTTAATAAAAATCTTTATATATAATATAGTAAATAGTATTATTATTAGTAATATAAATATAATAAATATTATAATTAATTAAAAGTATATAAAAGTAATAAAAGTATTTACTTTTAACTTAACTATTAAAGTTATTAATTAAAATAAAAAGGAAACTTATTAATACTTTATAAACTATTTATAAGAGAAATATAATAAATAGAAGAAAAAAGTATATAAAAAAGATATTATAATAATAAGATAAATAGTAATAAGAGAATATAAAAAGATTAAAATAATATAAGTAATAGTAAGGTATTAGAGTTAATAATAAA
>NW_017607778.1:0-647 GCF_000303195.2 Fusarium pseudograminearum CS3096 | reverse complement strand
ATTAAAATAACTATTATTATTATAATATAAATAAATTTATTAAAAGGTTAATTAATAATTTAATTAAAATTAAAATATTATATTAATTAATATATAACTAATAAGAGTTATACTATATTAAGCTAAATATAAGTTATAATAATTTACAGTTAAATTTACTATTAAATTACTATTTATTATATAGTAGTATTTAATATTACTTAATATTAATATATAACCTATTATATAATTAATTTAATATTAAATATAAATAAGCTTTTACTTTAGCTTTAAGCTTTCTATTAACCTTAATATTATTTTAAATTAATTAATTACTTTTAACTATAGTATTTTATAGCTTAATATAGCTAAAAGGCTTACTAATTAATATTTATTAAACTTAGAAATATTTAAACTCTTTAATATTAATTATAAATACCTTAAGGTATAATACCTACTTAATATATTTTTCTCTTTATATTACTTTAAGGAATATACCTTTTTCCTTTAAATATTAAATCTTTTAATTAAGCTTTAAATATAATATATTTAGCTACTATTTTTACTTATAACTTAATTAACCTTATTAATTTAATTAAAATATAAATAGTATAAGACTTTATAATTAAATTAAGCTAATATAATATTAACCTTATTATTATACTTTT
>NW_017607777.1:0-1252 GCF_000303195.2 Fusarium pseudograminearum CS3096 | reverse complement strand
TTAATATTATATTAATTTAATTTAATTATAAGGTCTTATATTATCTATATTTTAATTAGGTTAATAAGGTTAATTAGATTATAAGTAAGGAATAGCAGTTAAATGCATTATATTTAAAGCTTAATTAAGGGATTTAATATTTAAAGGAAAAAGACATATTCCTTAAAGCGATATAAAGAAAAGAGTATATTAAATAGGTAATATACCTTAAGATATTTATAGTTAATACTAAAGAGTTTAAGTATTTTTAGGTTTAATAAATATTAATTAATAGGCCTTTTAGCTATATTAGGCTATAAGATACTATAGTTAGAGGTAGCTAATTAATTTAAAATAATATTAAGGTTAATAGGAAGCTTAAAGCTAAAGTAAAAGCTTATATCTAATATTAGGTTAATTATATAGTAAGTTATATACTAATATTAAGTAATATTAAATAATGCTATATAATAATTAGTAATTTAATAGTAGATTTAACTATAGGAATAATAAATATATTATTAAAAATACTATAACTTAAAAAAATAAACTTTATTATTAATTAAATAAATAATTAAATTCTTACTTAAAAGAACTTAAATAATAATAATATAATAACTATAATAAATAATAAGAGATTTTAAATTATAATTAATAATAAAAATATAAAATAATATAAAATAAAGTCTTTAATACCTTTAAAAAAGAAAATAAAGAAATATATAATAAGTAAATAAAAATAATAAATCTTTAATATTATAATAAAATAAGATTAATATAAAGAGATATAACTATAAAAGATAAATTATATAATATATTAAAAGAATATTAAATATATAATAAATTATTTTAAAAGGAATTTAATATTAAGATATTTAAATATAATAAATAGAATTATAAAATTAACCTTATTAATAATAATATTTTATTTTAAAAGATTTACTTACTTAATAAAAAAGAATTTATAAAGTTATAAGAATATTTAAATAATAAATTAAAGAAAAAATATATTAAATAATTAATATCTTTAGTAGAAATATTTATAATATTTATTTTAAAGAAAAATAGGAAATTATAATTAATAATTAATTATTAATAATTAAATATATTTATTATTAAAGATTAAATATTACTTTTACTTATTATAGAATTAAAAGATTAATTATAAGGAAAAAAGATCTTTATTACTTTAAACCTTAAAAAAGCTTATAATTTAATTAAAATTAAAAAAAGAAATAAATAGAAAATAGTATTTTAAATTAAATTTAAACTT
>NW_017607776.1:0-565 GCF_000303195.2 Fusarium pseudograminearum CS3096 | reverse complement strand
TTTAAATACCTTTAGAACTATTTAATAAGTCTTTATATTATATTTAGTTTTACTATATATATTATATTATTAAATACTTAATTTAATTAATTTTTTTTAATTATTACTTTTTAATAATTTACTTATTACTTATATATTAATATTTATCTAATTAATTACTTATAATATTTTCTTTATAGTTATAAGGTCTTTTTTTTATAATTTAATTTTTTTTAATTTTTAATATTAATTTAGCTTTTTATTTCCTTTTTAAAGGTTTTAAATCTTATTTCTTATTAAAGTAATCTTATATATAGTTCTTTTTATTACTTTAATAAGAGATTAAATAGCTTTAATAATTAACTTTAAAGAGCTATTTTAATATCTTTTAATTTAATTTTTAAGGTATTTATTTTAAAATTAAGCCTTATTAATTATTATTAAAGTCTTTAAAATTTAAAGAGAAAAAGGTTTAATAGCCTTTATTAAAAAGGTTAAAATCTATAGCTATATATTAAGCTTTAAGATAATATAATTTAAATTAAAAAGAGTAAATTTAGCCCTTTTAAAATCTCTTTATATATTA
>NW_017607775.1:0-1131 GCF_000303195.2 Fusarium pseudograminearum CS3096 | reverse complement strand
TATTAATAATATAAATATAATAAATATTATAATTAATAAAAAGTATATAGAAATAGTAAAAGCTTTTATTATTAATTTAATTACTAAAGTTCTTAATAAGGATAAATAAAAAGCTTATTAATATATTATAGATTATAAGTATAAAAGATATAATAGTAAAAAAGAGAAAGAGAATAAAAAAAGTTATTATAATAATAATATAAATAATAGTAAAAAAATATAAAGAGATTATAATAATATAAATAATAATAAAATATAAAAGTTAATAATAAAAAGATATTAATTAATAAAGAAAGAAAAAAAAAAAGAGAAAAGCTTAATAAAATTAATAAAGAAATACTTAATTATATAGATTAAGCGCTAATAAAGTAATTAACTGTAATTTATAGTCTTAATAGCTATTAATAGCTATTAATTATTACTACTTAAAATATAAGGCTTTATTAGGTATTTTATATAAAAGAGTTTATAATTATTAATAAAGAATATAGCTATAATAATTTCTATTAAGATTTATAACTATATATAGGTAAGCTATATAAAGCTATTATTAAATAATTCTAAAGGCTAAAATTATAAAAAGGGAGGTAATTATAAGAGTATTAAAAAGATAAAGGTTATAGCTAATTAGTAATAAGTCTTTAGCTAATCTATAGGTAATCCCTAATATAAAAAGTTAAATTAAGAGAAATTAAAAGTTAAATCTCTTAAGTTAAAGTTTAGTAATATAATTAGGCCTACCTATTATTTAACTACTTTAACTTAACCCTATTTACTTATAAAAAATAGACTTTTAAGTAAAGCTATAAGGCTACCTTATTAATTATAAAACTCTATATTAAAATAAAGCTATAAATTTTTAATAATAGCTTATACTTTCTTTTAATATATAATATATTAAGCTAATTTAATTTATAGTTAAAATATTTACTTTTTATTATAACTTTTAATTTAGTAATTAGACTACTATAGCTTATACCTATAAAGATATTAAGTATCTTATTAAGGATATTATTACTGCTTTAAATAAGCAGTTAGCTTCCTTTTAATAATTATTTAACCTTATTAATATAATAATTAAGTTAAAAGGGGTTATATTAAATATAATCTTATTTATAAAGTATAATATTA
>NW_017607774.1:0-1836 GCF_000303195.2 Fusarium pseudograminearum CS3096 | reverse complement strand
GCTATTTAATCTCTTATTAAAGTAATAAAGAGAATTATATATAAGATTACCTTAATAAGAAATAAGATTTAAAACCTTTAAGAAAGAAATAAAAAGCTAAATTAGCACTAAAAGTTAAAAAGAATTAAATTATAAAAAAGAGACCTTATAACTATAAAAGAAGTATTATAAGTAATTAATTAAATAGATATTAATATATAGATAGTAAGTAAATTATTAAAAAGTAGTAATTAAAAAAGGTTAATTAAATTAAATATTTAATAATATAATATATATAATAAGATTAAATATAATATAAAGACTTATTAGGTAATTTTAGAAGTATTTAGAGAGAAATATAGTAAATAATTTTAATTAATTAGATAGGTTATTATAATCTTATTATAATTATAAATTTAAATATTAGGATTTTTAACTTACTTACTTATTTAATTTACTTACTTATTAAATATATTATCTTATACTTATTTATATATACTTAAATGTCTTTAATAAGGCTTAGTTAATAGAATTTCCTTTTTATTAGATTTAATATTTTCTATAGTTTTATATATTTTACTTTTAAGTTATTATAGTATTAATAGAGGATCTCTAGCCTTAAGGTCTTTTCTATTAGAATTACTAATTTATCCTTAAACTATAAAAGTCCTTTAAAAATAGTATATTTTTTATACTCTTTAGCAGCTATATAATACTTCTTTAAGAGTTTTTAATACTTTTAATTTTTAATTTATAGCTTTTAAATTAATACTTTAAACTTTTAAAATAGGTTTATAATATATATTATTTTACTTTTAATAAGCTTTTTTATTATTTAATATAAAATATATTACTTTAAAATAATAATCCTAATTAATAATAAGTCTTTAAGCTATTAATTATTAGGCTCTTTTTATTTAATATTTTATTAGTCTTTAAATTTAACTTTCTTTTTATTTTTACTTTAAGTTATTATTATAAATATAATTACTTTTTAAGCTATAATAAAGATATTTAATTAATACTATATACTTTAAAATAGAGAAATCTTAATATAGGCTTATATAGTTTAAATATATATTTATATAACTTTTAATTATCTTTTTAATATAATAATCTTTCTTTAGAGGTTTTTTAATAATTATAATATTAAAGATAACTTTTAATTTAATATAAAAAGAATATCTTTATAGTTAATTTTACTTAATATATAATTAAGTCTTTTTAATAACCTATTAGTAAGGTTAATTTTCTCTAATTAATATTTAATATTAAAATTAAATATAAATAATCTATAAACCTAATAAGCTAATTTACCTTAAAGATCCCTTATTAAAAAGTTTATAATTCCTTTTAATATTTAATAATTTATTAATATTAAAAACTTCTTAAAAAGTCTTTATAGGTAATATCTTTAGTATTTTAATAATTTAATAATAGCTAATAGCTTTTATTACTTTATATTTTATTTTTACTTTATTTTAATAAGCTTATATAAATAATAAGTAATAAGTCTTTATTAAGTATTTATTAAATAAATAAGGATTTTAATAATTACTTTAATTAAAATATCTATTTTTACTTTTATAAATAGTTTAAAGTCTTAATAATAAAGAATAATTATTAAGTAAAAGGCTTATTTTAACCTTTAAAATATACTTTTAATATCCTTTATTTAAGTTATTTTTTTTACTTTCTTATTATTTTTACTCTCTTTTAATAAAATAATAAATAGTAATATAATATTAAAATATCTTATAATAAATTTTTAGTAAAAATTATAAAATCTAAAAAATATTTAAATATTTTAATAATATTTTAAAGTCTTTTATTTTTTAATAGCTTAAATTTAATTAT
>NW_017607773.1:0-523 GCF_000303195.2 Fusarium pseudograminearum CS3096 | reverse complement strand
TCTAAAGGCTATAATATTATAAAGGGTTAAGAATTAACTAATTAGATAATTAAATATAAGGTTAAGGGATTTATATTATATCTTCTTATCTATTATACTTACTTATTAAATATATTATTTAATAACTATAAACTATAATAAAGAATACTTAGAGTTAATTTATATTTTTATTATAAGATTTAAGCTATTAAAGCCTAAGAATTTCTCTAGAGTCTTTTCTTATAATAATAAATACTATAATATATTTAATATACTCTTTATAGAGCTTTTAGCTCTATTTAGCTTATTTTTTAAATCTTTAAGTAATATCTATTAGATTAATTATATTTACTTTTAAGTCTTTAATTTTTCTTTTAATTACTTTTAAATTAAATATAATAGTATTAAAAATCTTATTATAATATTTATTAAAAATTTAAATTTTATATTTAAGCTTTTTAATTTTATCTTTATAGGAGTTAAAAATAATAAGTATAATATTATTTTTATTATTATTATTAATATTTATATCTTTAAGTTTTTC
>NW_017607772.1:0-1758 GCF_000303195.2 Fusarium pseudograminearum CS3096 | reverse complement strand
TAATCTTATATTATTAATATCTTCTTTTAATTTATTTAGATTTTTTTTAATAAGATTATATATCTTAAGAAATTAATTTTAATAATATAAAAGTAACTTTTTTCTAATTCTATTAATAAGTTAATATCTTATAGTACTTTTAAAACCTTATAGATATATTCTTTATATTCTTTCTTATTATTTAAAAAATTAAAATATTATTTAAATAATAAACTATAAAAATATTAAGGTATTAATATAAAATATTATTAATTATTCTTTAAAAGGTTATTAAAGTATTTATAAGTCTAAAAGGTATAATTAAATACTTAAATAGTTTAAATTTTATTTTAAAAGTAATTTTCTATTTATTACCTTTTTTAATATAAATTAAATTATAAGCTCTTTTAAAATTAAAAGTAATAAAAATTTATTTTCTCTATAAATAGTCCTTAAGTTTTATAATAAGTAGAAGTAATATTTAGTCTTTAATAATAAAGGTATTTAGCCTTTTATAGTTTATAATAAGTTATAGTTTTCTATTTTTTTTAAATATAAATATTATAAGGAATTTTATAATAGATATTAATTCTTATATATTACCTTTTTATAGTTCTTTTTTTAAGTATTTTTTAAGTATTATAAGTTCTATTTTATTAAGGTTATAGATTTTCTAAAATAATAAGTTATTTAATATAAAATAAATCTTATAATCTTAATAGAAATATTATAATACTTTAATATTAAGTTTTTCTTTAAATAGTTTCTTATAGATATAGTACTCTTATAATATATTTTTAAGTCTATTTATTATTTGTAATTATTATTTTAATTATTTATTTAATATTTATAATTAATTCTTAAATAATATAAGGGTTTTTTTAATCTTTTTTATTTTATTTTATTTTTATTTATTTTATATTCTTTTTAAAGGTAAATAAAAGCTTAATTTACTTTTAATTTTATTATTAAATTTAATTAAAATTTAAGATTTTAATTTTTTTTTTATTTTTAAATTACTTAATTTATTATTAAAGTAATCTTTTATATAATTAATCTAGCTAATTCTTTAATTAATATCTTATAAGTTATAATAATATAATTATAAGTATTTTAATATTAAGTTATAGCTTAATATAGGGATAATATTAATATTAATATTTTATTTTTAAGTTTTAATAAATATCTTAAAGTAATTAATTTTATAAGTAATAAGTCTTTTATTATATAAAAATAGTTATCCTTTTAAGTTCTTTATTAAGTAAAAATAAGTTTTAATTTTTTATAATAGCTTTAAGCAGTTAACTATTTTAAGGTTAATTATATTAATATTAATTATATAGTCTATTAATATTATATACTATATGCCTTTAATTTATACTTTTAGTTTTAAGTAGTTTTATTAATTATTTTTAATTACTTATAGAGCTCTTAAGGGTATTATTATATTTTTTTTATTTTTATTATTATATTATAGCTTTATTAATATAATAGGCTATTATCTTTTCTTTAATTAAGATAATATAGGTTATATTCTTTATTATAGTATAAGTTATTATTTAAATATTTACTTTCTTTTTTTAATTCCTCTTAATAGTTTATAATAAGTTAATTATTTTATATATTTTCTTATTTTTAGAGTTATAATTTATAGGGTTTAAAAGTAAGACTTTAATTTTTATTTCTCTTTATATTTTTCCTTTATTTTTAAATTAATTATTTATTATTTAATTCTTCTATTATATATATATTTTATCTCTATTAATTAACTTATTTTCC
>NW_017607771.1:0-579 GCF_000303195.2 Fusarium pseudograminearum CS3096 | reverse complement strand
AGTTATTTTACCCTTAATATATAATATATTAAGCTAATTTAATTTATAGTTAAAATACTTACTTTCTATTATAACCTCTAATATAGTAATTATATTACTATAGCTAATACCTATAGGAATATTAAGTATTCCCTTAATAAGGTTATTATTACCCTATTTATATAGCTAGCTTCCCTTTAGTAACTATTTAACCTTATTAATATAATAATTAAGCTAAAAGGGGTTATATTAGGTATAACCTTATCTATAAGGTATAATATTACTCTAGCTATATTTAGCTATATAGTCTTATGCCTCTTTAACTTAGGCTATAAAAGGTAGCTTTTATAAGAGAAAGAGCATTTATAGGATCTTTTTTATAAGTTATACTATAATTATAACTATAAGTAAAGGGGGGATTTAAGCCGCTTTTAATATATATAAATAGAAAGAAAGTTCTATATTAATTTAAGCTGCTATAGGGAATAGTTAATAGAGTTAAGGCTAACTGTTATTATAGTTAAGACCTTTAAGTCCTATATATAAAGGATATAAAGAAATAGTATATATATATAAATAAGAGTTATATATAAAGTTAAA
>NW_017607770.1:0-1257 GCF_000303195.2 Fusarium pseudograminearum CS3096 | reverse complement strand
ATATTATAATAATACTTTAATATCTTTATTATATATTACTTTAATAATATTTTAATCTTTTTAAATAATAAAGAAAAATATAAAGAATATATTTATAAGGTTTTAAAAGCGCTATAAGATACTAAATTACTAATAGAATTAGAGAAAAGTTACTTTTATATTAAAAAAGTAGACTTCTTAAGATATATTATTACTCTAAGGAAAATTAGAATAAATTAAAAAAAGATCTTAATAATATAAAATTAGCTATTACTTAAATTAATTAAAAAAATATAAAGCTTTTTAAGTTTTATTAATTATTACTAAAGATTTATTAAGAATTTTAATAGACTTATAAACCTATTAATAGAACTTATTAAAAAGGACTATAAATTTATCTAGCTTAAGAATATATAAAATATATTTAAAAGACTATAAGATACTATTTTAAAAGAATTAATATTAATTATATTTAACCTTAATAAAGAAATTAAACTTAAGATTAATACCTTAAACTATATATTAAAAGGATAAATTAAATAATATAATAATAATAAAAAGCTATACCTTATTATATTCTATTTATATAAGTTATATAAAATAGAATTTAATTACTTTATTTATAATAAAGAGTTTTTAATAATTTTTAATTACTTTAAGGAGTTTAAATATTACCTTATAGGAAATAAGTACTAAATTAAGGTTTATATTAATTATAAGAATATTATTTATTTTACTATAATATAAGAACTTAACTAATAATAAACTAAATATATAAAATATCTATATAAATTTAACTTTATTATTATCTATTAAAAAGGATTAAATAATAAATAAGCTAATATAATTAATTAAAGATTAGATTTTAATATAAGAATAATAAAAGTAAATAAATAACTCTTAAAACTTATAAAGGAAGAAGAATATAAGCTTATATAATAAGTATAAATGCTAGGCCTTATTATAAAATAAAGAACTATAATAGACTAAAGTAAGAAATAGAAAAACTAAATCTAGATAAATATAACTAAATAAAGCCTTTAAAATTCCTATAAATAAAAAGCTGCCTTATACCTTTATAATAATAAAATATAAATACTAGAGGAATTATAATATAAGTTAATATAAGAAATATATATATATCCCTTATATAGTTACTAAGGTATTATAAAGATACTTAAGAGAATTTAAAAACATTTTAACTAAAAGAAAAATTAAAAAATAATAAAATAAGTTATTAAATAATATAACTTATATATAAAAACTAAAATATAATAA
>NW_017607769.1:0-1278 GCF_000303195.2 Fusarium pseudograminearum CS3096 | reverse complement strand
ATAATAATTTTAATAGAGAAAAAAAAAAAAAATAATATAAATAAGAAATTTATTAAAAAAGTAATTAAAGCCTTATTAATATATAAATAATCCCCTTTAATTACTTATAGTATAAAAAGCTAATTAAAAATAGCTATATTAAGATATTATATTATATAAATCTTAATACTATAAATAATTATAGCTATAAGGCTAATACCTATTAAAATAGCTATTACTATTATAATATAAATAAATTTATTAAGAGATTAATTAATAATTAAGCTAAAGCTAGAATATTATATTAATTAATATATAATTAGTAAAAGCTATATTATATTAAGCTAAATATAAGTTATAATAATAAGATTAATATTATATTAATTTAATTTAATTATAAGGTCTTAAATAGTTTATATTTTAGCTAATTAAATAAAATTAATTAGATTAAAAGTAAGAAAAAGCAATTAAATATACTATATTTAAAGCTTAATTAAAAGATTAAATAGATAGATAAAAAAAGTATATTCCTTAAAGTAATATAAGGAAAAAAATATACTTATTAAATAATAAGTCTTATAATACTTATAAGGATAGCTAAGCAGTTTAAGCTATATTAGGTTTAATAAATATTAATTAGTAAGCCCTTTAACTATAGCTAACTATAAGGTACTATAGTTAATAGTTAATAGATTAATAGGATAGTTATTATTAATTTAAATTGCAAATCTATAAGAAGCTTAAAGTTAAAGCGAAAGCTTATACTTAGTATTAGGTCAGTTATATAATAAGTTATATACTATTACTAAGTAATATTAAATAATACTATATAATAATTAGTAATTTAATAGTAGATTTAACTGTAGATTTTTCTTTTTAATATATATTTTAAAAGGTAAAACTTTAAGTAAACTTAAATATATTAGCTAATTATATTATTATATTTAATATTAAAATCTCTTTTAAAAAGGATAATTATAAATAGTTTATTATAGTAAATAGCTATAAAGAATATTTATATATATTTAGCTTTTTATTTCTTTAATTATATCTTATTTTAATAAAGTCTTTTACCTTATAGTAATTAATATAATTTCTTATATAAAATAGATTTAAATTAATTACTTTATAAAAATACTATTTTATATAATTACTATTTTTTTTATTAATAAAGACCTTATTAAAAAACTATTAATTAAATTAAAAAGACTTATTTTTATAATAATATTTATTATATTAAGACTTTTAAAATCTAGCTATTTTTTTAATTAAAAATAAATATTAAAGATTATAAATATA
>NW_017607768.1:0-638 GCF_000303195.2 Fusarium pseudograminearum CS3096 | reverse complement strand
TTAAATACCTTTAAAGCCTTTTAATAAGTTCTTATATTATATTTAGTTTTATTATATATATTATAATATTAAATATTTAATTTAATTAATTTTCTCTAATTATTACTTTTTAATAATTTAGCTATTATTTATATATTAATATCTATTTAATTAATTACTTATAATACTTTTTATATTATTATTATCTCTCTTTTTTATAATTTTATTTTTTTTACTTTTTAATATTAATTTAATATATTATTTACCTCTTTAAGATTTTAAATTTAATTTCTTAATAAAATAATTTTATATATAATTATTAATATTACTTTAATATTTAATTAAATAGCTTTAATTATTAACTTTAAGGAATTACTTTTATATATAATAATTTATTTAATTAAATATTTAAATTAAAATTAAGCCTTTCTTATTATCTTTAAGGTCTTTAAAACCTATAAGCTAAATAATTAGCTTATTTCTTTAAAAGGTATTAAAGTCTATAGCTATATATTAAGCTTTAAGATAATAATTTTTAAATTAAAAAGATAAAATTTAATTCTTTTAAAAGCTCTTTAAATATTACTTTTTATAAAAATAATTTAAAAAGTAATATAAAAAGTTAAAAAAAACTTAATTTTAAAAATATAAATTATAAA
>NW_017607767.1:0-1560 GCF_000303195.2 Fusarium pseudograminearum CS3096 | reverse complement strand
TTAATTAAATAAATAGTTAAATTTTTACCTTAAAGAATTTAAATAATAATAAAAATATAACTATAATAAATAATAAGAGATCTTAAACTATAATTAATAATAGAGATATAAAATAGTATAAAATAAAGTCTTTAATACCTTTAAAAAAGAGAATAAGAAAATATATAATAGGTAAATAGAAATAATAAATCTTAAGTATCTTAATAAAATAAGACCTATATAAGGAGATATAACTATTAAAAAAGAAAGATAAATTATATAATATACTAAAGGAATATTAAATATATAATAAATTATTTTAAAAGGAATTTAATATTAAAATACCTAAATATAATAAATAGGATTATAAGATTAATCTTATTAATAATAATATTCTATTTTAAAAGATTTATTTATTTAATAAAAAAGAACTTATTAAATTATAAGAATACTTAAATAATAAATTAAAGAAAAGATATATTAAATAATTAATATCTTTAATAAGAGTATTTATAATATTTATTCTTAAGAAAAATAAGAAATTATAACTAATAATTAACTATTAAAAGTTAAATATATTTACTATTAAAGATTAAATATTACTTTTACTTATTATAAAACTTAAAGACTAATTATAAGGAAAATAAATCTTTATTAATTTAGACCTTAAGGGAGCTTATAACCTAATTAGGATTAAAAAAAGAGATAAATAGAAAATAGCATTTTAAATTAAATTTAGACTTTTTAAATATTTAGTTATACTATTTAATCTTATTAATATACCTATAATATTTTAATAGATAATTAACTATATACTATAATAATACTTTAATATCTTTATTATATATTACTTTAATAATATTTTAATCTTCTTAAATAATAAAGAAAAATATAAAGAATATATTTATAAGGTTTTAAAAGTATTATAAGATATTAAATTACTAATAGAATTAAAAAAGAGTTATTTCTATATTAAAAAAGTAGACTTCTTAAGATATACTATTACTTTAAGTAAAATTAAAATAAATTAAAAAAAGATCTTAATAATATAAAATTAGCTATTACTTAAATTAGTTAAAAAAATATAAAGCTTTTTAGGTTTTATTAATTATTACTAAAGATTTATTAAGAATTTTAATAGACTTATAAACCTATTAATAGAACTTATTAAAAAGGACTATAAGTTTATTTAGCTTAAGGATATATAGAATATATTTAAGAGACTATAAGATATTATCTTAAAAAAACTAATATTAATTATATTTAATCTTAATAAAGAAATTAAACTTAAGACTAATACTTTAAATTATATATTAAGAGGATAAATTAAATAATATAATAATAATAGGAAATTATACCTTATTATATTCTATTTATATAAGTTATATAAAGTAGAACTTAATTATCTTATTTATAATAAGGAGTTTTTAGTAATTTTTAATTACTTTAAGGAGTTTAGATATTACCTTATAGGAAGTAAATACTAAATTAAGGTTTATATTAATTATAAGAATATTATTTACTTTATTATAATATAAAAACTTAATTAATAATAAACTAGATATATAGAATATTTATATA
>NW_017607766.1:0-1026 GCF_000303195.2 Fusarium pseudograminearum CS3096 | reverse complement strand
TTAGGTATAAGGTTAAGGGATTTATATTATATTTGCTTATTTATTATACTTACTTATTAAATATATTATTTCTTTTTAATTTAAACTTATAATATTAGGTAATTAAGCTTATTATCTTATATAGCTCTTAAAGCACTTTATAGTTTAAGCCTTATTTATCTTTATATTTTACTTTTTTATAGCTTTATTATAAAAAGTAAAAATTATTTTTTAATTTAATATATTAATATTATTTATATTTATTATTATTATAATTTTTATAATTATTTTTTATATTTTTTAATTTATTTATATTTTTTAAGGATTTATTATTATTTTATATTTTTTTATATTTTCTTTAAGTAAATTCTTTAAATTTTTTATTAGCTTTTTTAAGGATTTTTAGATTTTTTTAAATATTTTCTTTAATTTTTTATACTTTTTCTTATTATTAATAGTAAATTAAATTAAATTATAATTCTATTACTTTTAGGTTTTTATACTATAAGTATATTAAATAACTTATTATTTTCTTTAATAAATAAAGTTTATTATTAAGTATTTTAAATATAGCTATTAAAAAGTAATTATTATCCTTTTTATCTTTTAAATATATTTATATTAATAATAATAATATAATATTTATATAACTTTATAATATTATAAATATATTAATAAGGTTTTAATATTATTTTTATTATTAAATTTAAGTTTTTTATTTTTATTTTAAAGGTATTATATTAATTTTTTTTATAGCTTTTTTTTATATTTTAATATTTTAAGTTTATTAATAATAATAAATATAGCTTTATTATTTTACTTTTTTTCTTTTTATAATTTCTTTTTTTTTATTTTAAATTTTAATTTATATAAAGATATTATTAATTACTTAATTATTTTATAAACTTATAAAGGTATTTAAAGTTATTATTACTTTAAGTATTTATATATTTACTATTTTCTTTTTATTTTTATTTTTTTTATATTTAAACTTTTTTTATTAAAATTATTATTAAATTATTATTATTATAAGGTAATTATTATTAT
>NW_017607765.1:0-1731 GCF_000303195.2 Fusarium pseudograminearum CS3096 | reverse complement strand
ATATAAATATTAATAAGAAAAAATAATAATAAAAAAATATATTATATTTATTTTAAATTAATAGTTTAATTATAAATAATAAGCTAATTAAAGAAAGACCTAATAACTTAATTCTTTTTATAATATATAATTAAAATTAATCTATAGTTAAATATATTATTAATATTATTAAGATCCTATATCTAAGGTAAGTAATTAAAGGTTATATATATAATTTAAATATTAATAAATTCTTTAGATTTAAGCTATTTTAAATTTAACTTTCTATATTACCTTAATAGAACCCTATTAACCTTTAGATTTACCTATCTTAATTCCCTATTTACCTTATATATATATAGCTCCTCTTATAAGGTAATATCTAATATAAAAGCCCTTATTACTTTAGCTATTATAACTATATTTTTTATTATTATATCTTTTATTACTTTAATAATAATATTATTAAAGGCCTTATTAATTTAATTAAGCTAAGACTTAAAGACTTAAATTAATATTAGATTTTATATTAATAATTTAACTTAACTACTTAAAAGAAAGTAATTTTATCTTTATAGATATTAAGCCCTTTTATAAGCTTTTTCTTAAGGTCCCTTAAGTATATAAGCTCCTATTTAAGCCTTTATTTTATTTAGCTTTACTATTTAGTTTAAAAGTGCCTTATAAAGAGTAAAAAGACCTTATAGCTAAAGGTAATTAATTTAATTAGGCTATAATTATTATTTTAATTAACCTCTTAAAGGCATTTTATTTTATATTTTAACTATTTTAAATCTTTATTATAATTACTAAATATAATAGCTTAATTAATTTTTATTTTATTAAAGAAATAGCTAATAAAAAAGTTATAAATATTACTATATAAGCTTTTTTATTAAGGCTTTATTATTATATAATTTATAATATTAATTAGCTATATAAAGTAATAAATTAAGAATTAAGTAATAAGACTTAATTAATTAAATAAGCACTTTAAGGTTATTTAATATTATATTATAAGAGGAAGATATTTACTATATATATAATATAGAAGATATTTTTTTTATTAGTAATAATATATATATTCTTTTTAAAAAAGCTAATTATTAAGAAAATCTTATTTTAACTTTTTAAGTTTTTAATTTAAATAGATCTTTTATTAAGAATTTTAAAGATATTAAGAAGACTAGAGCTTTAACTTATAGTTATAAAAAATTAAATAATTAAAATTAATAGACTTAAAAGCTATTTAAATATTAAGATTATAATAAGACTTAAGTAAATATAAATATTATAACTATAATTAAATAAGATATATAATATAATAATACTTATAACTAAAGAAACTATAAAACCTTAATTAAAGTAAATAAATATTAAAAGTAATTAACTTATAAGAATTTTAAATAGAAATATAAACTTAAATACTTAAAATATATTAAAATAAATATAATATAATAAATAAAAGTATATTAATAGATTAATTATAAAAAGCTAATAAGAAATATTATTATATAAAAAGTTTAATATAAATATTAAAAAAATACTTTAAAAGCTTAAAAGAAATCTAAAAATAAGCTAATATTAAATTAATATTAAAATAAAATAAGAAATAAGCCTATTTTAATAGATTAAATATTAAAGAAAAAAATTAAATTTAAATATAAAAAAAAAGAAATAAAACAAAATTAGTAAATATATAATATATTTAATAAGTAAATATAATAAATAAGTAAATATAATAAGAATCTT
>NW_017607764.1:0-1757 GCF_000303195.2 Fusarium pseudograminearum CS3096 | reverse complement strand
AGTATTAATACTTTAGCTTTACTTTTAAAATATTAAATATATCTATTTATTAGGTTTTTAAGGATATATTCCTTTAATATCTTATACTATTTCTTATTAAGAGGGTAAAAAAGTCTTTATAAGAGTTTCTTTTTTAGCTTAAGATTAATAATATATTAAGCTTTCTTAAGTATTAATAAGAGCTTTACTAATTACTTATTAAATATAGCTTTATATCCTTAAAGTTCTTTTAATAGCTTTTCTTTAGCTTTAAAGTTTTTTAGTTTTTTATTAAATATAAAGAGATTTAGCTCTTTTAATATTAAGACTATAGAAATATATAATATATATACCTTCTCTTTATCCTTAATAATATCTTATATAAAGATTTTAATATTAATCTCTATAATTCCTTTATATTAAAAGGTATTAATTATTATATTAATAATAATCCTTTTTATTCTTATAGATAATTAAGAGAGAATAATATTAAGGCCTTTTATTTTTATTTATATTTTAGAAAATACTTATTAAATCTTTTTTAAAAAGCCTTATTTATCTATAAAAAAGAATATTAATTAGTATATTTTTATAGGCTTTTAGACTTTACTTTAAAATCCTTTAAAGGGGATTAACTTATAGTTAGCAGTAAATTAAAAGTTTAATTACTATATTATAATAATACTAATAATATCTATTTATACCTTTATATTAAGGAGTATATTTAATAGTTCTTTAATAGCCTTTTATAAAATAATTACTTAAATTATTATATATTTTCCTATAAGAATAGTTTTTATTTTATTAGTTTTAATTTTTAAATAAGGTATAATACCTTTAATTATAGTTATTATACTTTTTAGTTTTTTAAATATTAAGATTTATTATTTAACTGCTTAATAAACTTTTATTTTAATATATAAACCTCTTAAACTTTAGCGCTTAATTAGGCTTATTTTTAAAGGTAATTTATATTTATTTAATTTATATTCTTTTTAATATAAAAAGTTAAATAGTAACTTTACTTTCTATAAAAGTAATATTTTATATTAAGGTTTTTTATCCCTTAAGGTTATAGACTATTTAGTAATATATTATATAATTAATTCTCTTTTTATATATAAAATAGAAATATCTTCTTTAAAGTTAAAGAGTTCTAATAAGATTATATTAAGTACTAGCTATACTTTTACTGCTATAAAGTATATTTATTTAGCCTTTTATTTAGAAAGTTATTTTATTTCTTCTTTTAAAAATATAAATTATTATTAAAAATAGCTAATATATTTTACCTTATATATAATATCTTTTATACTTTTAAAGTTAATTATTATTTTATTTAATTCCTTTTTAATATATATAGAAAGCTTATATTAATATTAATAGCTTAATATAATATTTTTATTAATATTTAAAGTTCTTAAAGAGTTATATAAAGCTCTCTATTAAGTATAATAATATAATAGCAATTTATTACTTTCTAATTAAATCTTTATTAATTAATCTTAAGTATAATATTCTTATAATACTAAGTTAATATATTATTATTTAATAAAGCTAATTAGGTCTTTTTATTTAAGTTTAATTTTCTTAAGTCTAATAATATAATATTACTATTTAATTTACCTTTCTAGCTTAAGTTTAAATAATAACTACTTAATCTTTTATTAGATTATATTAATAAATTAAAGACTATTTACTGCCTTAATAGCCTTTATTTAGTTATTTATTTAAATAAAAGTAATATCTTTATTTAATACCTTATAGTTATAATTTAA
>NW_017607763.1:0-1272 GCF_000303195.2 Fusarium pseudograminearum CS3096 | reverse complement strand
TTACTTACTTATCTAACTTACTTACTTATTAAATATATTATAACTATTAATATTATTTTAATATTTAATTTAATAGTTTAAATTATTAACTTTAAGGAGCTATTTTTATATTTAAGTTTTATTTAATAAGGTATTTAAATTAAGATTAAGCCTCTATTATTATCTTTAGGGTCTTTAAAACCTATAGACTAAATAGTTAATTTACCTTCTTAAGAGGTATTAAGGTTTATAGCTATATATTAAGCTTTAAAATAATAGTTTTTAAATTAATAAAATAAAGTCTAATTCCTTTAAAAGCCTTTTAAATATTACTTTTTAGAGAAATAGCTTAAAAAGTAATATAAAAGGCTAAAAAGAATTTAATCTTAAAAATATAAGTTATAAAGTATTTAATTAAATATTTTATTTTTTAATTATAAGTATTCTTTAATATTAAAAAATATTTAATATTAAGAGGCTAAAGTAAATAAAATAATAATTTTTATAATTATTAAAAATTAAAAGATAATAAAGACTAATTAATTACTTAACTATTAATTAATTAAAGTATTTTAACTACTTAAGATTTAACTTATTATTTATTTATTTATTTTAACTTATTATAATAATTTAATTATTAAAAAGATTACTTTTTTAATATTAATTTATAAAATAATATTAATTTAAATTAATAATAAATAATAAGATTAATTAACCTTTAGTATTTATTATTAAAACTATAATAATCTATTTATAGTTTTTTAATTATATTAATTTTAGCCTTTTTTACTTTTTTAAGCTTATAATAATTATTTTAAATTATATTAAGCTTATTATAAAGCTAATCTTATTAAAGTTTTATTATAATTTAATAGCCTAGCTTAGTTATATAGTATATATCTTATATTTTTCTTTAATTATTTAATATAACTACTTAATAATAATTAGTATTAAAAAACTATAACTAGTATTAATTTAATATAATTAGTATTAATCCCCCTAGCTTAATACTAATTCTATAATAACCTTACTAATTACTAAAGTATCCTTAAGTATATATACCTTTAGCTTAATACTAATTAGTATATTTAGCTTACTAGCTATTAATAAGATATCTTTACTTAAATATAACTTACTTCCTTTATTTACTATTAAGAAATATAATACTTTATTACTATTTAGTTATATATCTTATAATTCTATAAATATAAATTAATATAAATTAGTTTACTTATTTAAAAACCTAACTATTATAAGTTTTAAATATTACTTAATTAAATATTATATTTTATA
>NW_017607762.1:0-1141 GCF_000303195.2 Fusarium pseudograminearum CS3096 | reverse complement strand
TATTTAAAGAGCTTTTAAAGGAGCTAGGCTTTATCCTCTTAACTTAAAAATTATTATTTTAAAGCTTAATATATAGCTATAGACTCTAATACCTCCTAAGGAGGTAAGCTAATTATCTAATTTATAGGTTTTAAAGACCCTAAAGATAATAAGAAAAGCTTAATTTTAATTTAAATATCTAATTAAATAAATTATTATATATAAAAGTAGCTCCCTAGAGTTAATAATTAAGGCTATTTAATTAAATATTAAAGTAATATTAGCAGTTATATATAAGGTTATCCTATTAAGAGATTAAATTTAAAATCTTAAAGAGGTAAATAGTATATTAAGCTAATATTAAAAGGTAAAAAGGATAAAACTATAAAAAAGAGAGGTAATAATAATATAAGAAGTATTATAAGTAATTAATTAAATAAATATTAATATATAAGTAGTAATTAAATTATTAAAAAGTAGTAATTAAAGAAAGTTAATTAGATTAAATATTTAATATTATAATATATATAGTAAGACTAGATATAATATAAAAACCTATTAAGAGGCTTTAGAGGTATTTAAGGAAAAATATAATAAATAGTTTTAATTAATTAGATAGATTATAGGAATCTTATTATTTAAATAATAAAAAAGGTTAAAAATTTTAATTTACTTACTTATTTAGTTTACTTACTTATTAACTATATTATTATATTTTATAATTATACTTTTAATAAGTTAAAATTAGCTTTAAATAATAGTTAAATCTTTATATTTAGCTCTTTAGTAATTATATCTTTAAAATATATATATTTTTAGCTTTAATTATTACTTAATAAAGTTATAAGCTTATTACTTATTAATAGGTAATATATTATAATTAATAAATAGAGAATTAGCTATTTCTTTTATAAAATACTATTATAAAAAAAAATCCTTATAAATTTAAATTAATAATAAATTAAATTATTATTTATTTTTTTAAATTAAATAGTTTTTATAACTTTTAAATAGTATTATATTATAATTAAATACTATTATAATAGTAATATAGTAAAAGGATTATAGTACTTATAGCTATTAGTTTTACTTTAGTTAAATTATTATATTTATTAAAATAATTAATTATATAGAGATTAATTACTATTTTATATAAATTATT
>NW_017607761.1:0-1755 GCF_000303195.2 Fusarium pseudograminearum CS3096 | reverse complement strand
AACTTTAATTAAATTTAATAGTATAATTAAAAGTAAATTAAGCTTTTATTTACTTTTAAAAGGAATATAAAATAAATAAAAATAAAGTAAAATAAAAAAAATTTAAAAGATTATTTTAACTTTTAGAAATTAATTATAAATATTAAATAAATAATTAAAATAATAATTAAAAATAATAAATAGACTTAAGAATATATTATAAGAGTATTATATTTATAAGAAATTATTTAAAGAAAAACTTAATACTAAAGTATTATAGTATTTTTATTAAGACTATAAGATTTACTTTATATTAAATAATTTACCTTTTTAAAAGATTTATAACTTTAATAAAATAGAACTTAAAATACTTAAAGAATATTTAAAAGAGGAATTATAAAAAGATAATATATAAGAATTAATATCTACTATAAGATTTCTTATAATATTTATACTTAAGAAAAATAGAAAACTATAACTTATTATAGACTATAAAAGGCTAAATACCTTTACTATTAAGGATTAAATATTATTTCTACTTATTATAAAACTTAAAGACTATTTATAAAGAAAATAAGTTTTTATTACTTTTAACTTTAAAAGAGCTTATAATTTAATTTATATTAAAAAAAGTAATAAATAGAAGATTACCTTTAAAATAAAATTTAAACTATTTAAGTATTTAATTATATCTTTTAGACTTATAAATACCTTAATAACTTTTAAAATAATAATTAATAATATTTTATATTAATACCTTAATATTTTTATAATTTACTATTTTAATAATATTTTAATCTTTTTAAATAATAAAGAAAAATATAAAAAATATATTTATAAGGTTTTAAAAGTATTATAAGATATTAACCTATTAGTAAAATTAAAAAAAAGTTACTTTTATATTATTAAAGTTAATTTCCTAGGATTTATAATATTATTAAGAGAAATTTAAATAGATTAAAAAAAGATATTAATAGTATAAAATTAATTAATACTTATTATTATTAAAGAAATATAAAGCTTTTTAAGTTTTACTAATTACTATTAATACTTTATTAAAGACTTTAGTAAAATTATAAACTTACTTATAGAACTTATTAAAAAAGACTATAAGTTTATTTAAATTAAAAATATATAAGATATATTTAAATAATTAAGAGATATAATCTTAAAAGAATTAATTTTAATTATATTTAACCTTATTAAGGAAATTAAATTAAAAATAGATTTATTAGATTTTACTTTAAGAGGATAAATTAATTAATAAGATAATAATAAAAAGCTATATTTAATAGCTTTTTATTTATATAAACTATATAGAGTTAAGCTTAATTACCCTACTTATAATAAAGAATTCCTAGCTATTATTAATTATTTTAAAGAATTTTAATATTACTTTATAAAAAGCCTTTATTAAATTAAAGTCTATATTAACTATTAGAATATTTTATATTTTATAATTACTTAAAAATTAAATTACTAATAACTCTATTATATAAAATATTTATATAAATTTAATTTTATAATTATTTACTATAAAAGATTAAATAATAGATATATAAATACTATTAATAAGAGATTAAATTATAATAATAATACTATAAAAATTAAAAAATAAGTCCTTAAGCTTAATATAAAAGGGGAATACTAATTTATTTAATTAATAAAAATAATTATAAAGATAATATAAGGAAACTTAAAACCTATAAGTTAAAAAGAAATTAAATAATAAAAATAAATAGTATAAAAGATATATAAATACCCCCTATATAGATA
>NW_017607760.1:0-531 GCF_000303195.2 Fusarium pseudograminearum CS3096 | reverse complement strand
TATAAATTTAATATATTAAAAGGTATTATTAATAATAGAGATAAATTAATTATTAGCTATTTTTAAGAAGATTTAATAAAAAAGTAAATAATTAAATATTAATTCTTTACTATATATTATCTATAAATAGATAAATAGATAAAAAAGACTTATTAAATATTAAAGAAATACTTATATATATATATTAAAAATATATTAAAGAGATAAGCTATATAGCTAAATAAAGTAATATTTATATATAATAATAGTAAGTATTTAATAATTAGAGTCTTACCTATAAAGGTATTATATAAATATTACCCTTATTATATAGAGTATATATCTTTTATAATAAAAAGTAAAATATAAGATATATATAAATATATTAAGATACTTTATTATATAAAAGATATAATATAAAAATATTAATAATATATTATTAAAGCTTAAGTAAAATACTATAATATAAAATATATACTAAAGGAGTATAATATTAGTTAATTTATTAATATATTTATATAGAATTAGCATTTTAAGAATTATAAGCTTATA
>NW_017607759.1:0-1375 GCF_000303195.2 Fusarium pseudograminearum CS3096 | reverse complement strand
ATAAAGTTATATAAATATTATATTAATATTATTAATATAAAATATATTTAAAAGATAAAAAAAATAATAACTACTTTTTAATAATTATATTTAAAATACCTAATAATAAACCTTATTTATTAAAAGAAATAATATATTATTTAATATATTTATAATATAAGAACTTAAAAATAATAAAACTATAGTTTAATTTAGCTTATTATTAATAATAAAAAAAAGTATAAAAGATTAAAAAGGATATTTAGAAAAATCTATAAATCCTTAAAAAAGCTAATAAAGAGTTTAAAGAACTTACTTAAAGAAAATATAAAAAAACCTAAGAAAATAATAATTCCTTAAAAACTATAAATAAACTAGACTATATATAGAAAGCTAATAGACTTTATTTTACTAATATTTATAGTAAAATATAATAATTTAATAAAATTAATAAAAGTAATTATAAAAACTATAATAATAATAAATATAAATAATATTAATATATAGAATTAAGAAATAATAATTACCTTCTATAATAAAGCTATAGAAAAGTAAAATATAAAAATAAATAGGGCTTAAACTATAAAGTACTTTAGGAGCTATATAAGATAATAAGCCTAACTGCCTAATATTATAAATTTAAATTAAAAAGAAATAGCTAAATACTTAAATAGATTATAAAGCTAAATATAACTTTATTAATTTAAAAATAGTTATAAAGCTAAATATTTAATAATAAAAAAAGATAAAGCCCTATTTAATAGTTAATATAAAAGGATAGCTCTTTAATTATAATAATAGAGTTATAAATTAAGAGGTTAATTACCTTAAGATAAAGATTTTAAGGAAAAATTAAGAAATTAGCTTTAATATTATTCCCTTAAGAAGAATAATAAATATATTACTAAAAATACTATAGCTTAAAAGGATAAACCTTAATATTAATTAAATAAATAGTTAAGTTTTTACCCTAAAGAACTTAAATAATAATAAAATTATAACTATAATAAATAATAAGAGATTTTAAATTATAACTAATAATAAAGATATAAAATAATATAAAATAAAGTCTTTAATACCTTTAAAAAGGAAAATAAAAAGGTATATAATAGGTAAATAGAAATAATAAATCCTAGGTATCTTAATAAAATAAGACCTATATAAAGAAATATAACTATTAAAAATAAAAGATAGATTATATAATATATTAAAGGAATATTAAATATATAATAAATTATTTTAAGAAGAATTTAATATTAAGATACCTAAATATAATAAGTAAAATTATAAAATTAACCTTATTAATAATAATATCCTATTTTAAAAGATTTACTTATTTAATAAAAAAGAACTTATAAAGTTATAAGAATATCTAAATAATAGACTAAAGAAAGGA
>NW_017607758.1:0-953 GCF_000303195.2 Fusarium pseudograminearum CS3096 | reverse complement strand
TATATATAATTAGATAAACTTAATAAGTAAATTTATATATTAAATAGGTTAATTTATATATATTTTAATAAGTTTTTTATAAAATATATATAATATAACTATTAAGATTATAATATAATTTTTCCCTTTTATTAAGTTTTATCCTTAAGACTTATATTTAATTATTAATCTTATCTTAAAACTAATAAGTTATAATTTAAACTTATAAATATTTTTCTTATAATATCCTATTAATAAGATATTTAATTATATTTCTAAAAGTATTAATTAAAAAACTAAAAAGTAAAAATTTCTTATTAAGGCTATAAAGTTATTATATAAATTTACTAATATATTATATTTTTATTATTTTAAGTATTAAAAGGAATATTTAATAATAGCTAATTTATCTTATTATAATAAGTATATTTATTATAGTTATTTTTATAATAGTATTTATATTATATCTTCTTATAAGTAATTTTATCTATTTTACTTTTTTAATCTTTTTTAACTTATATAGTTTAAAAACTAATTTCTTAAGAAAAAAAACTTAAAAAGGATAAAAAGGATATTAATAAAGATCTTTTAAAACTTTATAAGAAGCTTATTAGCCTTTAGGTATATATAGCTATAGCTATAAGTTATTTATTTTAGATTTATAAAATTAAAAATAAAGTAAAAAAGTATTATATTATTAAATTTTATAAAGGGATTTAAAGTTTAAATAGTAAAGATAAATTAGCTAAAAAATTAAATTATTATAAAGAGGCTACTATAAAGGAGCTTTATTCTTTAAATTTTAAGAATATTAATTAGGATTTTTTAAATTTAAGTAATTTTAATTTTAATCCTTTATTTTCTTTTAATAATATTAATAGAAATTCTTTAGGAGTTATTAAGTATTAATTAAGTATTTTAATAGTTTTTATATATTTTTATTTTCTAAGTAATTCTTTTATTTTATTAAATAT
>NW_017607757.1:0-1022 GCF_000303195.2 Fusarium pseudograminearum CS3096 | reverse complement strand
GAAAAATATAATAAGTAGTTTTAATTAATTAAATAGATTATAAGAATCTTATTATTTAAATAATAAAAAAGGTTAAGAATTTTAGGCAGCTTACTTATTTAAGCAGCTTGCTTATTAAATATGTTATTTCTTATATTAACTTATATTATAATTCCTTTAATATTTATATTTTATTATTATAAAGGTATAAAGTAGCTTCTTACTTATAGGAATTTTAAAGGCTTTATTTAATTATATCTATTTAGATTTAATTTTTCTATTTTTTACTTTAGTCTATTATAGTTTTTCCTTATTTTATAATAAAGCTTAGTATTTATACTTATTATATAAGCTTATATTCTCTTTTTTTTATAAGTTTTAAGAGTTATTTATTTACTTTTATTATTTTTATATTAAAGTTTAATTTTTAATTAATTATATTAGCTTATTTATTATTTAATCTTTTTTAGTAAATAATAATAAAATTAAATTTATATAAATACTTTATATATTTATTTTATTATTAATTAAGTTTTTATATTATAATAAAATAAATAATATTTTTATAATTAGTATAGACTTTAATTTAATATTTACTTTTTATAAGGTAATATTTAAATTCCTTAAAGTAATTAAAAATATTAAAAACTCTTTATTATAAATAAGGTAATTAAGTTCTACTCTATATAACTTATATAAATAGAATATAATAAGGTATAGCTTCTTATTATTATTATATTATTTAATTTATTTTCTTAATATATAATTTAAAGTATTAATCTTAAGTTTAATTTCTTTATTAAAGTTAAATATAATTAATATTAATTCTTTTAAAATAGTATCTTATAGTCTTTTAAATATATTTTATATATCCTTAAGCTAAATAAACTTATAGTCTTTTTTAGTAAATTCTATTAATAAGTTTATAAGTTTATTAAATTTCTTAATAAATCTTTAGTAGTAATTAATAAAACTTAAGAAGCTTTATATTTTTTTAATTAATTTAAATAGTAGCTAATTTTATACTATTAAGATTTTCTTTT
>NW_017607756.1:0-1631 GCF_000303195.2 Fusarium pseudograminearum CS3096 | reverse complement strand
TAATAAAGTAAAAACTATTCTTATAAGAAAATATATAATAATTTAAATAATTATTTTATAGAAAGCTATTAAAAAACTATTAAATATACTCTTTAATATAAAAATATAGATAGATATTATTAAAATTACTATAATATAGTAATTAAACCTTTAACTTATTACTAACTATAAGCTAATTCCCCTTAAAGGATTTTAAAGTAAAATCTAAAAGCCTATAAAAGTATATTAGCTAATATTCTTTCTTATAGATAAATAAGGCTTTTTAAAAAAAATTTAATAAGTATTCTCTAAAGTATAAATAAAAATAAAAGGCCTTAATATTATTTTTTCCTAATTATTTATAGAAATAAAAAAGATTATTATTAATATAGTAATTAATACCTTTTAATATAAAGGAGTTATAAAGGTTAATATTAAAATCTTTATATAAGATATTATTAAGGATAAAGAGAAGGTATATATATTATATATTTTTATAATCTTAATACTAAAAGAGTTAAATCTCTTTATATTTAATAAAAAACTAAAGAACTTTAAAGCTAAAAAAGAGCTATTAAAAAAACTCTAAAGATATAAAGCTATATTTAATAAGTAATTAGTAAAGCTTCTATTAATACTTAAGGAAGCTTAATATACTATTAATCTTAAGCTAAAAAAGAAACCCCTATAGAGACCTTTTTACCTTTTTAATAAGAAATAATATAAAGTATTAAAGGAATATATCTTTAAAAACCTAATAAATAAATATATTTAATATTTTAAAAGTAAAGCTAGAGTATTAATACTATTTATCTTTAAAAAGGATAAAACCTTTTATTTATATATTAACTATAAAGGTTTAAATAAGGTAATAATAAAAAATAGATATTTATTGCCTTTAATTAGTAACTTATTAAGTAGGCTTACTAAAGTAAAGTAGATTTTTAAGGTAAATATTTAAAATATATATTATTAAATTAATATTAAAAAGAGTAATAAATAAAAGACTATATTTTAAATAAGATATAGCTACTTTAAGTATAATATTATACTATTTAAGCTAATAAATATATTTATTATATTTTAAGTATATATCTATTAAGTACTTTTTAATCTTTTAAATATATATTATATTATATATATAAATAATATATTTATTTTCTTAAAAGACTAAAAGTAATATATAAAAGACCTTAAGAAGGTATTAAAGTAATTATAAGCTATTTAATTATATATAAAATAATCTAAATATAAATTCTATTAATAAAAAGTAAAATTCTTAAGATATATTATTACTGCTAAAGGTATAAAGATAAATTATAGCTATATTTAAGCTATTAAGAAATAAAAGACTCTTAAGTATTATTAAGATATTTAAATATTCTTTAAATTTTATAATTTCTATAGAAAGTTTATTATTAAATACTTTAATATTATATTACTATTAATTACTTTACTAAAAGGGAATAAAAATAGTAAAAAGTTAAGAGATATAATATAATTTAAAAATATAAAGAAAATATTCTAAAGGCTAAAGTAGGCATTCTATTTAATAATTATTCTCTATTATTAGGACTTAAGACTTTTAATAAGAGTAAAAATAGATATATCTATTAAAGCTATTACTAGGATTTTAATATAGCTAATAGAGA
>NW_017607755.1:0-674 GCF_000303195.2 Fusarium pseudograminearum CS3096 | reverse complement strand
TAATATAATATTATATTTAAAATAGCTATATTTTATTTAAAATATAATTTTTTACTTATTATTTTCTTTAATATTAATCTAATAGTATATATTTTAAATATTTATTTTAAAAATTTATTTTAAAAATTTATTTTATTTTAATAAATCTATTTAAAAGATTATTAATTAAAGGTAATAAATATTTATACTTTATAATTATTTTATTAAAGCCTTTATAATTAATATATAAGTAAAAGGTTTTATTTTTCTTAAGGATAAATAGTATTAATACTTTTATTTTACTTTTAAAATATTAAATATATCTATTAATTAGATTCTTAAAGATATACTCTTTTAAGGCTTTATATTATTTTTTATTTAAAGGATATAAAAGTCTTTATAAAGGCTTTTTTTTTAATTTTAAATTAATAGTATATTATATCTCTTTAAATACTAATAAAAATTTTATTAACTATTTATTAAATATAGCTTTATATTTTTAAAGTTCTTTTAATAACTTTTTTTTAATTTTAATACTTTTTAATTCTTTATTAAATATAAAGAAATCTAACTCTTTTAATATTAAGATTATAAAGATATATAATATATATATTTTCTTTTTATTCTTAATAATATTTTATATAAAGATTTTAATTTTAGCTTTTATAATATTATTATATTAAAAGGTATTAATT
>NW_017607754.1:0-645 GCF_000303195.2 Fusarium pseudograminearum CS3096 | reverse complement strand
TATCTCTTAATAATAAATAAAGTAAATTAAATATATTTAAGTAAAAAAGTCTTATTAATAGCTAATAAGCTAAATATACTATTTAATATTAATAAGTATATATATATATTTAGTAATATATAGGTTAAATATAGTTAGTTTAATTATATTTATAAGTTAAATAAAATTAATTTAATTTTATTTATTATATAAACTAAATAGTATATATTTAACCTCTATAGGGTAGGTAACTAGCTATTAGGTAAAAAAATATAGGGTATATATCTATATGTATTATAACTTATTAAGTTATAATATTTATATATAATATTAAAAAAAAGCTAAAAAAATTAAAAGCTTTAAAAAAAAAACTAATAAAAAGGTTAATAAATTTAATAAGAGATAAAAAATAGTTTCTTAAAGTAATTAATTAATATATATATAATATTTTATATAAGGCCTAATTTAATTAATTAAAAAGATAGTTAATTTTAATAAATAGAGTATTTAAGTTATAGTAAGGTAAATATAAAGTAAGGGGGGTTAATAAGTAACTTAAATAACTTAAAAGTTAAATCTATAGAAAAGTTAAAATAAAAGAGGCTTAAAGCTAAAGGTTTAATACTATATTAATTAAATTATATAACCTTTAAATATAATATACCT
>NW_017607753.1:0-607 GCF_000303195.2 Fusarium pseudograminearum CS3096 | reverse complement strand
TTATATTATAATAAGTATTAATTATAACTTTAATTATTTTAAAAGGAAAAGGCTTAAATAAATAATAAATAGGCCTTATATTATAAATAATATACTTTTTAATTAGTATTATTATATAAGGTCTATAAAAGAGGTTAATAATATAAATTATAAGAGATTAAAATAAACTAATTTAGCTTAAGTCTTAATAGATTAATTAAATAATAAGTAATAATAATAAAAGGTCTTTAATAATTAATTAAAGGTTATAAAAAGAAGAGTTTACTGCTATATATATAGTTTAATAGAATCTTCTTTATTAATTACCCTTATAATAAAGTTTATTATTTTAAGTAATAGCTATTATATATATAAGAAAACTTAAATTAAATAAAGAACTTTAATAGATAATTTATAGAATTTTTAGATTTATATAAATAAATATCTTTATATAGTTAAAAATATAAAAAAACTTAAAAAGGCTTAAGCTTTAATTAAAAATTAAAAAATAAATAAATAATATTAATTAATAAGTAATAAGCTTATAATTTTATTAAATAATAATTAAAGCTAAAAATATATATCTTTTAAAGATATAATTATTAAAAAGCTAAATATAAAAATCTTA
>NW_017607752.1:0-635 GCF_000303195.2 Fusarium pseudograminearum CS3096 | reverse complement strand
ATTTAATATAAAAATAATATTAATATTAATATTCTATTTTTAAGTTTTAATAAATATCTTAAGGTAATTAATCTTATAAGTAATAAATCTTTTATTATATAAAAATAATTATCTCTTTAAGTTTCTTATTAAATAAAAGTAAATTTTAATTTTTTATAATAGCTTTAAGTAATTAACTATTTTAAAGTTTATTATATTAATATTAGCTATATAATTTACTAATATTATAAGCTATATACTTTTAATTTATATTTTTAATTTTAAGTAGTTTTATTAATTATTTTTAATTATTTATAAAGCTCTTAAGAGTATTATTATATCCTTTTTACTTTTATTATTATATTATAGCTTTATTAATATAATAAGCTATTATTATTTTTTTAATTAAAATAATATAAATTATATTTTTTATTATAATATAAATTATTATTTAAATATTTATATTCTCTTTTTAATTCTTTTTAATAGTTTATAGTAAATTAATTATTTTATATATTTTCTTATTTTTAAAGTTATAATTTATAAGGCTTAAAAGTAAGACTTTAGTCTTTATCTCTTTTTATATTTTACTTTTATTTTTAAATTAATTATTTATTATTTAATTCTTTTACTATATATATATTTTATTTTTATTA
>NW_017607751.1:0-1148 GCF_000303195.2 Fusarium pseudograminearum CS3096 | reverse complement strand
AATTAAGCTAATTATTAGTCTATTTATTTTAACTTAATATAATAACTTAATTACTAAAGAGGTTATATTTTTAATATTAATTTATAAGGTAATATTAACTTAAATTAATAATAAATAATAAAATTAATTAACTTTTAATATTAATTACTTTAATTATAATAATTTATTTATAGTTTTTAAGCTATATTAATTTTATAGTTATATTTTCTATAAATTAAAACTAATTATAAATAATAATTAAATTATTATATTTAGCTTTCTAATAGTTATATCTTTAAAATATATATATTTTTAGCTTTAATTATTACTTAATAAAGTTATATATTTAATATAATATATTTAATAAGTGAGCTGCTTAGATAAATAAGCTGTCTAAAAATCCCTTACCTTATATTTATATTATCTAATTAATTAGTTTTTAATTACTTAGTATATTACAGTCTTTAAATAAAGCTAAAATCCTTTTTATACTTTAGGCCCTTTAAAATAACTTAAATTAAGTATTTAATATATTATAACTATATATAAAGTTAAATTAGTATTATAAGTTAAAAAATATTAAATTATATAAAAGAGACTTTATAATTATAAAAAAGTATTATAAGTAATTAATTAAATAGATATTAGTATATAAGTAAAAAATCTCTATTAAAATTATTATTAAAATTATTATTAAAAATATTATTAAAAATATTATTAAAACTATTATTAAAATTATTATTAAAATTATTATTAAATCTATTATTATAAGGTATTTACTATTAATTAATAAGGTAAAGTTAAGTTATATAGTATTATTTAATTAACTATAAAAGTAAGGTTTTACTTTATATATTTAACTTTATATATAACTCTTATTTATATATAATATAGTTAATAAGCAAGTAGACTGGATAAGCAAGTAGATTAAAAATCTCTTACCTTATATCTTTACTATCTAATTAGATAATTCTTAATAACCTAATATATTATAGTCTTTAAATAAAGCTAAAATCCTTTTTACCCTTTAGGCCCTTTAAAATAACCTTAATTTTAGTCTTTAGTAAAGTGTAAATATATATTAAGTCCCTTATAGCACCTTATATTACTGCTATAATAGCATTTAATTGCAATATAATACTATCTAAAAGTTATAAAAACTATTTAAT
>NW_017607750.1:0-634 GCF_000303195.2 Fusarium pseudograminearum CS3096 | reverse complement strand
TTAGTTAATATTATTATTTATATTTATATTTTCTATATATTTTAATATAAAAATATATAATAATATAAAATAATAATACCTACTTAAGATATAATATTAAAGACTTCCCTAATTAAATCTTAAAAATAGCTATTAAAAATCCTCTAATTAGGGTAAAAATACTATTAATAAATATATATTTAAATAATTAGTTAAATAGTATATATAATATTATAATAGGTCTAGCTTAAATAGGTAAAAAGTATAATAAATTAAAAGTTAGCTACCTTTATATCCTTTTTATCCCTTATAGTTATTCCCTTATATAATATTTTCTCCTTATTAGCCTTATAACTATAGCCTTATTTCTAATATAATCTCTATTACTATTATAATATTTATTTATCTATTTATTTATTTATTAATAATTATATATAGTTAAAAGCACCCTTATAGCAGCTAGGGAATATTATTTACTACCTTTATTACTATTATATCTATCTAATTAGGTAATATTTATATTTAAACCTATATTATTTACCTATTTATTTATCTATATATTTATTTAAAAATAACTCTTTAAAGTTAATAGTAACCTTATAATAGCTTTACGCTAGAAATAATATATTTATTAATAAGAATTAAAGTCTTATAA
>NW_017607749.1:0-976 GCF_000303195.2 Fusarium pseudograminearum CS3096 | reverse complement strand
TTATTTTACCTTTAATATATAATATATTAAGCTAATTTAATTTATAATTAAAATATTTACTTTTTATTATAACTTTTAATTTAATAATTAAACTGCTATAGCTTATACCTATAAGGATATTAAGTATCCTATTAAGGATATTATTATTACTTTAAATAAATAGTTAATTTCCCTTTAATAACTATTTAACTTTATTAATATAATAATTAAGCTAAAAAGGGTTATATTAGGTATAACCTTATTTATAAAATATAATATTACTTTAGCTATATTTAGCTATATAGTCTTATACCTTTTTAACTTAAGCTACTAAAGGTAACTTTTATAAGAGAAAGAGTATTTATAAGATCTTTTTTATAAGTTATATTATAATTATAATTATAAGTAAAAAAGGGATTTAAATTACTTTTAATATATATAAATAAAAAAAAGGTTTTATATTAATTTAAGCTATTATAAAGAATAATTAATAGAGTTAAAGCTAATTATTATTATAATTAAGACTTTTAAGTCTTATATATAAAGGATATACTATAAAGAAATAGTATATATATATAGATAAAAGTTATATATAAAGTTAAATATATAAAGTAAAACCTTTTATAGTTAATTAAATAATATTATATAATTTAATTTTACCTTATTAATTAATAATAAATACCTTATAATAATATATTTAATAATAATTTTAATAATAATTTTAATAGAAGAGATAAGTATATAAATAAGTAAAAGAGTAAGTTATTTTACCTTTAATATATAGTATATTAAGTTAATCTAGTTTATAATTAAAATATTTACTTTCTATTATAACTTTTAATTTAATAATTAGACTGCTATAGCTTATACCTATAGGGATATTAAGTATCTTATTAAAAATATTATTATTGCCTTAAATAAGCAGCTAGCTTCCCTTTAGTAACTATCTAACCTTGCTAATATAATATAGGATTTTTTTTATAAGTTATATTATAAT
>NW_017607748.1:0-597 GCF_000303195.2 Fusarium pseudograminearum CS3096 | reverse complement strand
TAAGCAGTTAAGAAGTATTATATCTCTTAATATTAAATAGAATAAGTTAAATATATTTAAGTAAAAAAGTCTTATTAATAGCTAGTAAGCTAATTATATTAATTAGTGCTAAGAGAATATATATATATATAAGGGTATATAGGTTAAATAAGATTAATTTAACTCTATTTAATATATATATAAGGTAAATAAGGTTAATTTAACTCTATTTATTATATAAGTTAAATAAAGGCTATTTAACTTATATAGGGTAAGTCTATCTTAATTAGTAAAAACAATAGAGTACTTTATTTTATATATATAGAGATTAGTTAAGTTATAATACTAGTATTAATTTTATACTTTTATTATAAGTAGTATTATAAGCTAATTATATAATAAGTAGCTTTTTAACTTAATTATTTTATTTATAGTTAATATAGTATTATAAGTATTATTTTAAAATTTAATTTATTCTTTTAGTCTATTTATTTACTTATAGCTAAAATATTATAATAAGTTAATAGTTAAGTCTTAAATAAGATATAATATATTTAATAAGTAAGTATAATAGATATATAAATATAATAAGAATCTTAATTATTATTAAATAATATA
>NW_017607747.1:0-2985 GCF_000303195.2 Fusarium pseudograminearum CS3096 | reverse complement strand
ATATTACTTTATAAGTATATTAAATATAAATTTAATATATTAAAAGGTATTATTAGTAATTAAAATAAATTAATTATTAATTATTTTTAAAAAGACCTAATAAAAAAATAGGCAATTAAATACTAGCTATTTATTATATATTACCTATAAATAGATAATTAAATAAAAAAGACTTATTAAATACTAAAGAAATACCTATATATATATATTAATAAGTTATTAAAATAGTAAGCTATATAACTAAATAAAGTAATATTTATATATAATAATAATAAGCACTTAATAATTAGAGTCTTACCTATAGAGGCACTTTATAGATATTATCTATAGTATATTAAATATATATTATCCTTAATAAAAAGTAAGGTATAAGGGGTATATAAGTATATTAAGATATTTAGCTAGATATATAAGATAGCTTAATAATACTAATAATAAGTAATTAAAATATAAATAAAGTACTATAATATAAAATATATATTAAAGGAGTATAAAGCTAGTTAAATTATTAGTATATCTATATAGAACTAGCACTTTAAGAACTATAAGCTTATATTTAAATATATTAAGGTTTAAATTATAAAAAGGATTAATAAGTAAGTATATTAAGTCTATCTACTTAAGATATATAAGTATATATATAATATATTTTATATATCCCTCTTTAAACTATAAAATATAGTAAGGCTTTATATTAAATAATTACTTATAATATAACTTAAGGATAAACCTAATAAGTAAAAAGTAGAAAAAGTAATTATATATAAAAATAAAAAAAATAATTAGTTTTATTTAATTAAATAGATAGGTTAGCCTATAGAATATAATACTTAAGAGCTAGATTAATACTTAAGTAATATAAAAGGTATAGTTATTAAGTACTATAAGGTTATAAAGAAATAATATAAAAAGTAAAATAATTAATATAATAAATAAATAGTTAATAATAAAATATTATAATATAATTAAAATAACCTAATAGAAGAATAAAGATAATTAGCTATATATAGTAAATTATAAGAAATAAAGTAATAAGACCCTTAAATAAAGAACTAATTAACTAGTTATTAAACCCCTTAAAGCTAGGTAAATTATTATCTATAGGCTCTAGCTTAAAGGCATTTAACTTAAAAGATATAAGTAAAATAATAATAATACTATTATATTTAATAAAGCTAAAAGCTAAAATAATATTAAGCAATTTAATACTTTAAATAGGAAAAATATTAAATAACTTAATACTATTAATAAGAGAAATATCTAATAGGTCCTTACTTATAGAAATAATAAGTAAAATAAAAAGATAGATATTAATAATATAAGTAATAGCTATAAAACTATTAGCTATAATTTAATTAAAATAAAAAAAGCTAATAGTAATAGCGCTATAATAAATAGGACCTTATCCTAAAGTATATATAATAATAATAAATATAAAGTTATTAGTATTAATAAGGTAATATATCTCTTAATAGAGACTATCTTTAAACTTATAAGGGAGCTAATAAAGGCATTTTAAGGATATCTCCTTAAGATAAATATAATTAATATAATTAGAAAAGAGTCTTAAATACTTAATTAAAGTCTCTACTTTAATATAAGTCTAGCTATATTTAGGTATAAAAGCTATAATATTACTTATAACCTTAATAGTAATATAATCCTTATTAGCTTAAAATAAAAAACTAATTAGTAGTAAAAACTAATAAAAAGAATATAAAATATACTATAATATAATAAATAAAAGAAAGAAGGCTATAATAGGTAATTAACTTTTAAGCTTAAATAATAAGGGTAAAACTATTATAATTAATTTTTAAGATATAATATAAATTAATTAGTATATTATAAATAGATATAAAAGTAAAAATAATATCCTTATAAGATTAAATAACTTATTAGCGCTATAAAGGTATAAAGTCCCCTTAATACTCTAAATTAATATAAGTATTATAGGAATTATAGATAGTTTAAGCTATATTAAATAGCTCCTTAGGGATCTTTTAATAGATTAGTAATAAACTAATAAAAGATTAAAAAATAGATAAGACTTATAATATAATACTTCTAGTAAGAATCTTTATATATAATATAGTAAATAGTATTATTATTAGTAATATAAATATAATAAATATTATAACTAATTAAGAATATATAAAAGTAATAAAAGCGCTTACTTTTAATTTAACTATTAAAATTATTAGTTAAAATAAAAGGGAAACTTATTAATACTTTATAGATTACTTATAAGAGAAATATAATAAGTAAAAAAAAAAAGTATATAAAGAAGGTATTATAATAATAAGATAAATAGTAATAAAAAAGTATAAAAAGATTAAAATAATATAAGTAATAATAAGGTATAAGAGTTAATAATAAAGAGATATTAACTAATAAAAAAGGAAAAAAGAGAAAAAAAGAGATCTTAATAAGATTAATAAAGAAATACTTAATTATTTAGATTAAATATTAATAAAATAGTTAACTATAATTTATAGTCTTAATAGCTATTAATAGCTATTACCTAAAGAATAAGATTTTATTAGGTACTATATATATATAAGCTTATAAGTATAATTAAGAAAATATATATTATATTATTCTATAGGGTCTATAATTAAATAAGGGTAAAGCTATATAAAGCTATTATTAAGTAATTCTAAAGGTTAGAATTATAGAGAGGGAGGCAATTATAAGAGTATTAAGAAGGTATCTAAATATAACTAATTAGCGATAAATCCCTAGGAGATCTTTAGGTAATCTAATATATAAAAAGATAAATTAAGGGATCTAAGGTTAGATTCCTTAAGTTAAAATTCAGTAATATAATTAGATTTACCTATTATTTAACTACTCTAACTTAACCCTATTAACTTATTTAATTAAATATTTTATTTATTAATTATAAGCCTTTTTTAAAGGCTTAAAGTATTTAATATTAAAAGGTTAAAATAAATAAAAAGTATAAATAGATATATAAAATAT
>NW_017607746.1:0-2383 GCF_000303195.2 Fusarium pseudograminearum CS3096 | reverse complement strand
TAAATAATATTCTTATAATTAATATAAACCTTAATTTAATACTTATTTCTTATAAGGTAATATTTAAATTCCTTAAAGTAATTAAAAATTATTAAGAACTCTTTATTATAAATAGAGTAATTAAATTTTATTTTATATAACTTATATAAATAAAATATAATAAAATATAGCTTCTTATTATTATTATATTATTTAATTTATCTTTTTAATATATAGTTTAAAATATTAATCTTAAGTTTAATTTCTTTATTAAAGTTAAATATAATTAATATTAATTCTTTTAAAATAGTATCTTATAGTCTTTTAAATATATTCTATATATCTTTAAGCTAAATAAACTTATAGTCCTTTTTAATAAATTCTATTAATAGGTTTATAAATCTATTAAAATTCTTAATAAATCTTTAGTAATAATTAGTAAAACTTAAAAAGCTTTATATTTCTTTAACTGATTTAAGTAATAATTAATCTTATATTACTATAATCTTCTTTTAGTTTATTTTAATTTTCCTTAAGGTAATAATATATCTTAAAAAGTCTATTTCTTTAATATAAAAATAACTTTTCTTTAATTCTATTAATAATTTAATATCTTATAGTACTTTTAAAACCTTATAGATATATTCCTTATATTCTTCTTTATTATTTAAAAAGATTAAGATATTATTAAGGTAATATATAATAAAGATATTAAGGTACTATTATAATATATAATTAATTATCTATTAAAATATTATAGGTATATTAATAAGACTAAATAGTATAATTAAATATTTAAAAAGTTTAAATTTAATTTAAAATGCTATTTTCTATTTATTTCCTTTTTTAATTTTAATTAGGTTATAAGCTCCTTTAAAATCTAAAGTAATAAAAATCTATTTTCCTTATAGTTAATCCTTTAGTTTTATAATAAATAGAAATAGTATTTAATCTTTAATAGTAAATATATTTATCCTTTAATAGTTAATTATTAATTATAGTTTTTTATTTTTCTTAGGAATAAATATTATAGGTATTTTTACTAAAGATATTAATTATTTAATATATCTTTTCTTTAGTCTATTATTTAAATATTCTTATAACTCTATAAGTTCTTTTTTATTAAATAAGTAAATCTTTTAAAATAGAATATTATTATTAGTAAAGTTAATCTTATAATCCTATTTATTATATTTAAGTATTTTAATATTAAGTTTTTCTTAAAATAATTTATTATATATTTAATATTCCTTTAATATATTATATAATCTATCTTTTATTTCTAATAGTTATATCTTTTTATATAAGTCTTATTTTATTAAAATACCTAAGATTTATTATTTCTATTTACTTATTATATACTTTTTTATTCTCTTTTTTAAAGGTATTAAAGACTTTACTTTATGCTTTTTTATACCTTTATTATTAATTATAATTTAAGATCTCTTATTATTTATTATAATTATAATTTTATTATTATTTAAGTTCTTTAAAGTAAAAATTTAGCTATTTATTTAATTAATATTAAAGTTTATCCTTTTAAGCTATAGTATTTCTAATAGTATATCTATTATTCCTCTTAAGGGAATAATATTAAAGCTTACTTTTTAATTTCTTTTTAAAATCTTTATCTTAAGGTAATTAACTTTTTAATTTATAACTTTATTATTATAATTAAAAAGCTATCTTTTTATATTAACTATTAAATAAGGCTTTATTTTCTTTTACTATTAAATATTTAGCTTTATAACTATTTTTAGATTAATAAAGTTATATTTAGCTCTATAATCTATTTAAGTATTTAGCTATTTCCTTTTAATTTAAACTTATAGTATTAAATAGTTAGGCTTATTATCTTATATAGCTCTTAAAGCATTTTATAGTTTAAGCCCTATTTATCTTTATATTTTACTTTTTTATAGCTTTATTATAAAAGGTAATTATTATTTCTTAATTTTATATATTAATACTATTTATATTTATTACTATTATAATTTTTATAGTTATTTTTATTATTTTTATTAAGTTATTATATTTTATTATAAATATTAGTAAAATAAAGCCTATTAGCTTTTTATATATAGTCTAATTTATTTATATTTTTTAAGGAATTATTATTTTCTTAAGGTTTTTTATATTTTCTTTAAGTAAATTCCTTAAACTCTTTATTAGCTTTTTTAAGGATTTATAGATTTTTTTAAATATCCTCTTTAGTCTTATATACCTTTTTTTTATTATTAATAATAAGCTAAATTAAATTATAATTTTATTACTTTTAAGTTTTTATATTATAAGTATATTAAATATCTTATTATTTCTTTTAATAAGTAAGATTTATTATTAAATATTTTAAATATAGCTATTAGAAAGTAATTATTATTTTTCTTATCTTTTAAATATATTT
>NW_017607745.1:0-1141 GCF_000303195.2 Fusarium pseudograminearum CS3096 | reverse complement strand
ATTAAATAATTTCTATAAATTAGATATAAAATTATATTTTAATTAAATGCCTTATTAGTAGTAATATAGCTTTATTTACTTAACTTAATAGATCTTAATAATATATTAAATATTTAGTTTTAAGTTATTTTAAAGGGCTTAAAAGGTAAAAATAACTCTAGCTTTATTTAAAGGCTATAATATTATAAATAGTTAAAAATTAACTAATTAGATAGTTAAATATAAGGTTAAGGGATTTATATTATATTTACTTATTTATTATACTTACTTATTAAATATATTAAGCCTTTTAATATATATATTCTTTTATAATAATAAGAATCTAATTATAATTAATTTTATTTTATTTATAGAGTTTATAATAATATATAATATAAAATATTTAAAAGATTTATATATAATCTAGACTTATAAGGTACCTTTAAAGCTATTTTATTATAATTAGTTATTTTATAATAGCTTAATTACTTTCTATTTCTCTTTAAGTTATAATATAAATATAAATATTATTATTTTATTTTATTTTTACTTTTTTTTATATTAATTCTTAATATATCTATTTCTTATTATCTTATTATTATAATCCTTTATTATATTATTAAATTAAAGGTCTAGTTTAGCCTTTATATATAATTTCTAAGCTAAGTAATAAAAAGTTTCTTTTTTAATAAGTTATTTAGCGCTAATATAATTAAGGTTATTATAGTAAAGCCTAAATTACTTTAATTATATTAAAATATTATCTATTTATATAGTTCCCTTAAATATAAGTTAAATTTCTTATTAAAAGATAATTCTTTTTCTCTTATAATTAACTATAATAATAATATTATTATAACTATATATTAATAATTTTAATATTAGCTTTTATTATCTTTCTTTTTATTTTATAGTATTCTTTTTTCTTTTTTCTTTTTATTATTTATTAGCTTTAGCTTTATTTTTAAGCTTATTATTATAAACTTTTTTAATTATTATTTTATATACTTTTTTTTCTTTTAAAGTAATTTATTATTATTATAAAAGCTTATAATAATATATTTATTTTTTATATCTTTTATATTCCTTATTATATTCTAATTATAAGTTTATTAAAGTATTTATATTATAGCTAAATCTAATTATAATAATCCTTTTAATT
>NW_017607744.1:0-1429 GCF_000303195.2 Fusarium pseudograminearum CS3096 | reverse complement strand
TATTTATTTTAACTTTTTAATATTAAATATTTTTTAATATTAAAAAATACTTATAATTAAAAAATAAAATATTTAATTAAATATTTTATAATTTATATTTTTAAAATTAAATTCTTTTTAATTTTTTATATTACTTTTTAAATTACTTTTATAAAAAGTAATATTTAAAAAGCTTTTAAAGGAGCTAGGCTTTATCCTTTTAACTTAAAAACTATTATTTTAAAGCTTAATATATAGCTATAGACTTTTTAAGTTAAAAATACAATTAATAATATTAAATAAATTATATAGAAGTATATTATATTTAAAGGTTATATAATTTAATTAATATAGTATTAAACCTTTAGCTTTAAGACTCTTTTACTTTAACTTTTCTATAGATTTAACTTTTAAATTACCTATTTAAATTACCTATTAACCCCCCTTACCTTATACCTATATTATTATACCCTTATAGTCTTAAGCTATAAATAGTATATTATAACCTAAAGACCTTATTTATATTAACTAATTATCTTTCTAACTAATTAAATTAGGCCTTATATAAGATATTATATATATATTAGTTAATTACCTAAAGGAAATATTTCTCTCCTTTTATTAAGTCTATTAATCTTTTTATTAGCTTTCTTTTTAAAGCCTTTAGTCTTTTTAGCTTTTTTATAATATTATATATAATTTTCTTTAGCTTATTATTAAGGAATAATATATCTATATATAATAGAAAAAGCTTAATACTTATAGCTATTAATTTTATTTTAATAAGGTTATTATATTTACTAAAATAATTAATTATATAAAGGTTAATTATTTCTTTATATAAATTATTTAACTTCTTTATATTATAATAGGTATTAATTATAGACCTAATAGTATAGAAAGGAAGAATAATAGCTAAATAGTATATAGCTAGTAAGCTACTAATAGTATATCTTTTAACTGGTATTATTATATAAAGCCTATAAAAGCAGTTAGTAATATAGATTATATAGTATAGACTGAAATAAACTGACTTAGCTTAAGTCTTAATAGATTAATTAAGTAATAATAGTAATAAAAGGTCTTTAATAAACTTAATAATTAATTAAGGGGTATAAGAGGAAGAATTTACTGCTATATATATAGCTAAGTAGAATATTCTTTATTATAGCCTTTATAATAGAGTTTATTATCTTAGGTAATAGCTATTATATATATAGGAAAACTTAAGTTAAATAAAAAATATTAATAGATAATTTATAGAATTTTTAGATTTATATAAATAGATACTTTTATATAGTTAATAATATAAAGGAATTTAAAAAGGCTTAGACTTTAGTTAAAAGTTAAAAAATAAATAAATAGCTATAGACTTTAATACCTCTTAAAGAGATAAGCTAACTATTTAGCTTATAGGTTTTAAAGAATTTAAAAATAATAAAAAAGGCTT
>NW_017607743.1:0-531 GCF_000303195.2 Fusarium pseudograminearum CS3096 | reverse complement strand
TAAATTTTTAATAATAGCTTATACTTTCTTTATTTAATATAATAATAAAGAGAGATAAATATATAAATAAGTAAAAAAGTAAGTTATTTTACCTTTAATATATAGTATACTAAATTAACCTAATTTATAGTTAAAATATTTACTTTTTATTATAACTTTTAATCTAGTAATTAAACTACTATAGCCTATACCTATAGGGATATTAAGTATCCTATTAAGGATATTATTATTACTTTAAATAAATAGCTAGCTTCCTTTTAATAACTATTTAATCTTATTAATATAATAATTAAGCTAAAAGGGATTATATTAAGTATAACCTTATTTATAAAGTATAATATTACTTTAGCTATATTTAGCTATATAGTCTTATATCTCTTTAACTTAAGCTATTAAAAATAGCTTTTATAGGAAAAGGAATATCTATAGAATCTTTTTTATAGATTATATTATAATTATAACTATAAGTAAAAAGGGGATTTAAGCTACTTTTAATATATATAAATAGAAAGAAGGTTTTATATTAATTTA
>NW_017607742.1:0-2454 GCF_000303195.2 Fusarium pseudograminearum CS3096 | reverse complement strand
TTAATATAGTATTAAAACAGCCTTTAGCTTTAAGCCTCCTTTACTTTAACTTTTCTAAAGTTACCTACTAACCCCCTTTACCCTACGCTTATATTATTATACCCTTATAGTCTTAGGCTATAAATAGTATAATCTATATAATACTCTTCCCTAGCTATAACTTAAATGCCTTATTTATTAAAACTAATTATCTCTCTAACTAATTAAATTAAGCCTTATATAAGATATTATATATATATTAGTTAATTGCCTTAAGAAACTATTCCTTATCTCTTATTAAATCTATTAATCTTTCTATTAGCTTTCTCTCTAGAGCCTTTAGTCTTTTTAGCTCTTCTTTAATATTATATATAGATTTCTTTAGTATATTCTCTTTAGATAATATATTTATATATATTAAGAGGACTATAGCGCTTATAGCTATTAGTTTTACTTTAATTAGATTATTATATTTATTAAAATAACTAATTATATAGAGGTTAATTACTATTTTATATAGATTATTTAATATCTTTATATTATAGTAAATATTAATTATAGCTTTAATTATTTTAAAAGGAAAAGGCTTAAATAGGTAATAAATAGGCCTTATATTATAAATAGTATATCTTTTAATTAGTATTATTATATAAGGTCTATAAAAGAGGTTAGTAATATAGATTATAAGGGACTAGGATAGACTAACTTAGTAATAGAAAGTCTTTAATAAACTTAGTAGTTAATTAAGGGTTATAGGAGGAAGAATTTACTGCTATATATATAGTTTAGTAGAATCTTCTTTATTACCCTTATAATAGAGTTTATTATCCTAGGTAATAGCTATTATATATATAAGAAAACCTAAGTTAAATAAAGAACTTTAATAGATAATTTATAGAATTTTTAAATCTATATAGATAGATACCCTTATATAGTTAAAAATATAGAGAAACTTAAGAAAGCTTAGGCTTTAGTTAAAAGTTAAAAAATAAATAAATTAAAGTAATTAATTAAATAGATATTAATATATAAATAATAAGTAAATTATTAAGAAGTAATAATTAAAGAAAATTAATTAGATTAAATATTTAATAATATAATATATATAATAAGATTAAATATAATATAAGGATCTATTAAATAGTTTTAAAGGTATTTAAAGAAAAATATAATAAGTAATTTTAATTAATTAAATAGTTTATTATATTTTTATTATATATTATTTAATAATAATTAAGATTCTTATTATATTTACTTATTTATTATACTTACTTATTAAATATATTATACTTAAGGGATCCTTAAGGGATTATTTAGTCTTAAGATTATAATAATTTAAAATTATAGTTATTTCTAAAGTATAATAATCTAATATAAGTATAATCTATATATAATTAGTAAACTTAATAAGTAAGTTTTTATATTAAGTAAGTTAGTTTATATAAGTTCTAATAAGTTTTTATAGGGTATATATAATATAACTGCTAGGGTTATAATAGTCTAAGTTATATACTTATTATATATATTAGTCTATTAGTATAACTTAAAATACTATTTTAATTAGTAAGCTAAAAATACCCTTAACTTAAGACTTTATAATCTTAAAGCTATTAGCTAGAATATTATTATAATAGGAATAGGTAATAATAATATCTATATTAGTAATATATATAACTTAAGTAATTAAGTTTTACTTAAGGTTAGTAAGCCTAAATATCTATACTATAAACTTAATTTCTACTCTAAGTAGCTATAAGTACTTAAATAAATAATATAAGCTAGTTAGTTAAGTTTAAATATAATAGTATTAAAGATAGGTAGTATTTATAAGGGAGATACTATTTCTTACTAAAGAGAGTATAGCTTAGGTAGTTAATCCTTAATATCTAGTATATATTAAAAGCTTAAAATAATTTCCTATATCTCTTAATAGAGTGTATTTAGATTCTATACTTTAAATGTAAATAGATACTAGAAAGTAAAATCTGCTATTATCTCTTAAGACTTATACTTTTATTAAGATTAGACTAGTTATTATAATCCTAATCCTTATATTATATATGCCCTATAAAAATCTATATAAGATATTAGCCTTAAGGAACTTATTTACCTTATAATAATTAATAAGATATACTTATTATATTAAAATGCTAAATATAGAAATATAGTATTTTAAGAATATAGTATTTTAGAAATAATTTATCCTTAAGACTTATTATTCTTTATATATTTATTCTAAGTATATATATATATTTATTTAGTATTAAATAGAATTTAGCTTATTAGCTATTAATAAAGTATTTTTACCTAAATATACCTAACCTGCCTTATTTACTATTAAGAGATATAATACTTTACTTTACTTAGTATTATATCTTATAACTCTATTAATATAAACTTAAAATAGACTAGTTTATCCTTTAGAAAACCTAACTATTATAAAAAAGGTAAAAAAGGCTAAAATTAATATAGCTA
>NW_017607741.1:0-2019 GCF_000303195.2 Fusarium pseudograminearum CS3096 | reverse complement strand
TATAAAAAAGAGAGATAATAATAATATAAAAAGTATTATAAGTAATTAATTAAATAGATATTAATATATAAGTAGTAATTAAATTATTAAAAAGTAATAATTAAAGAAAATTAATTAAATTAAATATTTAATATTATAATATATATAATAAGATTAAATATAATATAAGAACTTATTAAAAGGCTTTAGAGGTATTTAAGGAAAAATATAATAAATAGTTTTAATTAATTAAATAGATTATAAGAATCTTATTATTTAGATAATAAAGAAGATTAAGAATTTTAGGTAGCTTATTTATTTAAGTAGCTTACTTATTAAATATATTATTTAAATTATAAAGATTATACTCTTTATAGCTTAAGACTATAAGGGTATAATAATATAGGCATAAGGTAGAAAGGGTTAATAGGTAAAGGTAATTTAAAAGTTAAATCTATAAAAAAGTTAAAGTAAAAGAGACTTAAAGCTAAAGGTTTAATACTATATTAATTAGATTATATAACCTTTAAATATAATATGCCTCTATATAACTATATTATTAACTTAGGATAATATAATATATATTAAATAGATTAAAAAGGATTTAATAAATATATATTTAGAAAGTAATAAATATATTTATTAGCTTAAATAGTATAATATTATATTTAAAATAGCTATATTTTATTTAAAATATAGTCTTTTATTTATTATTCTCTTTAATATTAATTTAATAATATATATTTTAAATATTTAATTTAAAAATCTATTTTACTTTAATAAGTCTATTTAAAAAGTTACCTATTAAAAGTAATAAATACCTATTTTTTATAATTACTTTATTAAGGCCTTTATAATTAATATATAAGTAAAAGGTTTTATTCTTTTTAGGGATAAATAGTATTAATACTTTTATTTTACTTTTAAAGTATTAAATATACCTATTAATTAGGTATTTAAGGATATACTCCTTTAAAGCTTTATATTATTTCTTATTTAAAGGGTATAAAAGTCTCTATAAAGGCTTTTTTTTTAATTTTAAATTAATAATATATTAAACCTTTTTAAGTATTAATAAGAGTTTTATTAATTACTTATTAAATATAGCTTTATATCTTTAAAATTCTTTTAATAAAATTTTTTTAATTTTAATACTTTTTAGCTTTTTATTAAATATAAAAAAGTTTAATTCTTTTAATATTAAAACTATAGAGATATATAATATATATATTTTATTTTTATTTTTAATAATATCTTATATAAAGATTTTTATTTTTAGCTTTTATAATATTATTATATTAAAAGGTATTAATTATAATATTAATAATAATTCTTTTTATCTTTATAGATAATTAAAGAAAATAATATTAAAGCTTTTTATTTTTATTTATATTTTAAAGAATACTTATTAAATCTTCTTTAAGAAACTTTATTTATTTATAAAAAAGAAGATTAATTAATATACTTTAATAGGCTTTTAAACTTTACCTTAAAATCCCTTAAAAGGGATTAACTTATAGTTAATAGTAAGTTAAAGGTTTAATTATTATATTATAGTAATATTAATAATATTTATTTATATCTTTATATTAAGGAATATATTTAATAGTTTTTTAATAGCTTTTTATAAAATAATTATTTAAATTATTATATATTTTCCTATAAGAATAGTCTTTATTTTATTAATTTTAATTTTTAAATAAGATATAATACTTTTAATTATAATTATTATACTTTTTAGTTTTTTAAGTATTAAGATTTATTATTTAATTATTTAATAAACTTTTACTTTAATATATAGACCTTTTAAACTTTAATGCTTAATTAAACTTATTCTTAAAGGTAATTTATATTTATTTAATTTATATACTTTTTAATATAAAAAGTTAAATAATAACTTTACTTTTTATAAAAGTAATATTTTATATTAAAGCCTTTTATTCTTTAAGGTTATAAATTATTTAATAATATATTATATAATTAATTTTCCTTTTATATATAAAATAAAAATATCTTTTTTAAAGTTAAAGAGTTTTAATA
>NW_017607740.1:0-629 GCF_000303195.2 Fusarium pseudograminearum CS3096 | reverse complement strand
TTCTTTTTAACTTTTAGTACTAGCTTAGCTTCTTATTTCCCTCCTAAAGGTTTTAAATCTTATTTCTTATTAAGGTAGTCTTATATATAGTTCTCTTTACTACTTTAATAAGAAACTAAATAGCTTTAATAATTAACTTTAGGGAGCTATTTTAATATCTTCTAATTTAACTCTTAAGGTATTTATTTTAAGACTAGGCCTTATTAGCTATTATTAAAGTCTTTAAAGTCTAAAGAGAAGAAGGTTTAGCAATCTCTACCTAAAAGGTTAAAGTCTATAGCTATATATTAAGCTTTAAGATAATATAATCTAGGTTAAAAAGAGTAAGCCTAGCCCCTTTAAAACCTCCTTATATATTACTTTTAATAAAAGTAGCTTTATATATAGTATAAAAGGCATTAAAGAATTTAATCTTAGAAATATAGGTTATAGAGTATCTAATTAAATACTCTATTTATTAACTATAAGCCTTTTTTAGAGGCCTAAAGCACTTAATATTAAGAGGTTAAAGTAAATAAAAGGTATAAATAGGTATATAGAGTATAATAATATTCTTCTCTTTATAATACTTCTTAAATTTAATAGAATAATAACTTTTATAACTATTAAGGATTAAAAGGTAATAAGAA
>NW_017607739.1:0-2000 GCF_000303195.2 Fusarium pseudograminearum CS3096 | reverse complement strand
ATAAATAATAAGTAAATTATTAAGAAGTAATAATTAAAAAAAGTTAATTAAATTAAGTATTTAATAATATAGTATATATAGTAAAATTAAATATAATATAAAGACTTATTAAGTAGTTTTAAAGGTATTTAAAGAAAAATATAATAAGTAATTTTAATTAATTAAATAATTTATTATATTTTTATTATATATTATCTATTAATAATTAAGATTCTTATTATATTTATTTATTTATTATACTTACTTATTAAATATATTAACTAATTTAATATTAAATATAAGTAAGCTTTTATTTTAGCTTTAAGTTTCCTATTAACCTTAATATTATTTTAAATTAACTAGCTGCCTTTAATTATAATATCTTATAGCCTAATATAAATAAAAGGCTTATTAATTAATATTTATTAAACCTAAAGATACTTAAACTCTTTAATATTAATTATAATTATCTTTAGGTATAATATCTATTTAATATATTTTTCTCTTTATATTACTTTAAGGAATATACTTTTTTCCTTTAAATATTAAATCCCTTAATTAAGCTTTAAATATAATATATTTAGCTATTATTTTTTACTTATAATCTAATTAACCTTATTAATTTAATTAAAATATAAATAATATAAGACTTTATAATTAAATTAGGTAAATATAATATTAGCCTTATTATTATACTTTTAAATTTATTAATAATTATATAGCTTATATTAATTATAAGTTAATTAATATAACTTTTTAATAATAATTTAATTATTTATTAGCTTTTTAATAAAATATATTATATTATTAAAATAGAATCTATATCTATATATATTAGCCTTAAGGCTAATACTATTAGAATTAAGATTTAAATAATAAGTTATCTTTTTAAAGCTATTTTTAATTATTTTTTTATTTTTTTAATCTATAAGTTAAAAGCTTTAGCCTCTTTAATATCCTTAAGATTATTAATAAAAAATCTATTTAAATTAAAAACTTAAATATTTATATTAAGGTTTTCTTAATAATTATATATTTTCTTAATAAAAGTATATATATAATAAGTAATTACTTAATATAATAAACTCTATTATATAAGTAATTAATAAAGGAGATTTTACTAGACTATATATATAGTAATAAATTCTTCTTTTTATAACCCTTAATTAATTACTAAATTTACTTATTAAAGACCTTCTATTGCTATTATTACCTAATTAATTTACTAAAAAGTCAGTCTATCTTAATCCCTTATAATCTATATTACTAACTGCTTTTATAGGCCTTATATAATAATATTAGCTACTATAATTAAATAATAAAGCCTATATATTAATATATTAAAATATAATAACTTAAGTCTTAATTTATTTAATAAAACTATTATAAATAGCTTTTATAACTACTATAATAATAAGATAGTTATAATACTTAAGAGGCTTAAAGAGATAGCTAGAGACCTTAAAGTAATTAAATTAGCCTAAAAGCTTAATCTATATATACTATTTACTTAAGTTATATAAGATAATTATTATAATATAATAGATAATTATATAAGCCCTACTATTTTTTATTAATTATAGGAATAACTATCTATATTAAATTAGTTAAACTATAAGCTATTAGACTTTATAACTTATAGCTTATAATTAAACTTATAATATAAGCCTTAACTTATAATATAAGCTATAGATTTATAATATAAACTATATAATAGCGAGTTATTTAGAAAGGATACCCTTAATAGTATAATATTAATAGTTTAATAATAAAAAAAATAGACTTTTAAATAAGGCTATAAGGCTACCTTATTAATTATAAAACTTTATATTAAAATAAAGCTATAAATTTTTAATAATAGCCTATACTTTCTTTATTTAATATAATAATAGAGTAATAGAGATAAGTATATATATAATAGCGAGTTATTTAGGAAGGATACCCTTAATAGTATAATATTAGTAATTTAATAATAAAAAAAATAGACTTTTAAGTAAAGCTATAAGGCTATCTTATTAATT
>NW_017607738.1:0-1712 GCF_000303195.2 Fusarium pseudograminearum CS3096 | reverse complement strand
TGCTATATATATAGTTTAGTAAAATCTTCTTTATTAATTACCTTTATAATAGAGTTTATTATTTTAAGTAGTAGCTATTATATATATAAGAAAATATATATTAAGTAAAAAACTTTAATAGATAATTTATAGAATTTTTAGATTTATATAGATAAATACCTTTATATAATTAAAAATATAAAAAAACTTAAAAAGCTTAAGCTTTAATTAAAAATTAAAAAATAAATAAATATTTATATATATTAGCCTTAAGGCTAATATTATTAAGGTTAAAATTTAATTAATTAAGTATTTTTTTAAAGCTATTTTTAATTAGTTTATTTCTTTATAAGCGCTTAAAGGGATAACTTATATACTTATAGCGCTTTAATTATTCTTTTAATAATTTTTCTATTTTTATTATTTTATATTAAAAAGGGAAAAATATTTTAAAATAACTTTAAAGCTTAAATATTAATATTAAGGTTTTATTTTATTAAGCCCTATAGCTTATTAATATATTTACTGTTTTTTCTATATTATTATAATATTTTTTTTTTAAACTATTAAATTTATATCTCTTAATAAATTAAATAAGTAATTTATTTATAATTATTTATAAATATTATATTAATTTAATTTAATTATATAGTTTTATATTACTTATATTTTAATTAAATTAATAAGGTTAATTGAAAAATAAGTAAAAGATTATAGTTAAATATATTATATTTAGAGCTTAATTAGAAGATTTAATACTTAAAAGAAAATAGTATATTTTTTAAAGTAATATAAAAAGAAAAATATATTAAATAGATATTCTATAGTTAAATCTACTATTAAATTACTAAATATTATATAGTATTATTTAATATTACTTAATATTAGTATATAACTTATTAAATAACTAACTTAATATTAAATATAAGCTTTTACTTTAGCTTTAAGCTTCTTATAAACTTATAATTTAAATTAATAATAATTATCCTATTAATCTATTAACTATTAACTATAATACCTTATAGTTAGCTATAATTAAAAGGCCTACTAATTAATATTAATTAAATTTAATATAGCTTAAATTACCTAGCTATTCTTATAAATATTATAAGACTTATTATTTAATAAGTATACTTTTTTCTTTATATTACTTTAAAAAATAAACCTTTTTTATTTATTTATTTAATCTCTTAATTAAGCTATAAATATAATATATTTAATTACCTTTTTTTACTTTTAATTTAATTAATTTTATTTAATTAATTAATATATAAACTATTTAAGACCTTATAATTAAATTAAGCTAATATAATATTAATCTTATTATTTATTATAACTTATATTTAACTTAATATAATATAATTCTTATTAATTATATATTAATTAGTATAATATTTTAATTTTAATTAAATTATTAGCTAACTTTTTAATAACTTTACTTATATTATAATAATAATAGCTATTTTAATAGATATTAACCTTATAGCTATAGTTATTTATAGTATTAAGATTTATATAATATAATATCTTAATATACTATTTAAGCTTAAATATTAATATTAAGGTTTTACTTTATTAAGCCTTATAGCTTATTAACCTATTTACTAATTTTTATATACTATTATAATAAATTTTTTTTTTACTATTAAACTTATATCTCTTAATAGATTAAATAAGTAACTTATTTATATTAAATAGATATTATATCTTAAGATAATATAGTTAATAAGTAA
>NW_017607737.1:0-637 GCF_000303195.2 Fusarium pseudograminearum CS3096 | reverse complement strand
TATAAAAATATTATATAAATTAACTACTTATATATATAGGCTTACTATATAGTTAAAGCTATAAATCTATAATATAAAAAATTTAAATTTAATAATAAAGATAATATTAAAACCTTATTAATATACCTATAATATTATAAAGTTATATAGATATTATATTAATATTATTAATATAAGATATACTTAAAAGATAAAAAAAATAATAATTATTTTCTAATAGCTATATTTAAAATACTTAATAATAAACCTTACTTATTAAAAGAAGTAATAGGTTATTTAATATACTTATAATATAAAAACCTAAAAGTAATAAAACTATAGTTTAATTTAGCTTATTATTAATAATAAGAAAAGGTATAAAAAATTAAAGAGGATATTTAAAAAAACCTATAAATCTTTAAAAAAGCTAATAAAGAGTTTAAAGAACTTACTTAAGAAAGATATAAAAAACCTTAAGAAAATAATAATTCTTTAGAAAATATAAATAAATTAGACTATATATAGGAAACTAATAGACTTTACTTTATTAGTATTTATAATAAAATATAATAACTTAATAAAAATAATAAAAATAACTATAAAAACTATAAAAACTATAATAATAATAAATATAAATAGTATTAATATATAAAATTAA
>NW_017607736.1:0-3299 GCF_000303195.2 Fusarium pseudograminearum CS3096 | reverse complement strand
TACTTTAATAAGCCTATTTAATAAGTTATTAATTAGAGGTAATAAATATTTATTTTTTATTATTATTTTATTTAGACTTTTATAATTAATATATAAGTAAAAGGTTTTATTTTTCTTAAGAATAAATAGTATTAGTATTTTAGCTTTACTTTTAAAATATTAAATATATCTATTTATTAAGTTTTTAAGGATATATTCCTTTAATACCTTATACTATTTCTTATTAAAAAGATAAAAAAGTCTTTATAAAGGTTTTTTTTCTAGCTTAAAATTAATAATATATTAAGTTTCTTTAAGTATTAATAGAAGCTTTATTAACTATTTATTAAATATAGCTTTATATCCTTAAAGTTCTTTTAATAGCTTTTCTTTAGCTTTAAAGTTTTTTAATTTTTTATTAAATATAAAAAGATTTAGCTCTTTTAGTATTAAGACTATAAAGATATATAATATATATATTTTCTCTTTATCCTTAATAATATCTTATATAAAGATTTTAATATTAGCCTTTATAACTCCTTTATACTAAAAGGTATTAATTACTATATTAATAATAATCCTTTTTATTCTTATAAATAGTTAAGAGAAAATAATATTAAAGCTTTTTATTTTTATTTATACTTTAAAGAATATTTATTAAATTTTTCTTAAAAAGCCTTACTTATCTATTAAAAAGAATATTAATTAATATACTTTTATAGGCTTTTAGACTTTACCTTAAAATCCTTTAAAAGGGATTAACTTATAATTAATAGTAAGTTAAAGGTTTAATTACTATATTATAATAATATTAATAATATCTATTTATACCTTTATATTAAAAAGTATATTTAATAGTTTTTTAATAGCTTTTTATAAAATAATTATTTAAACTATTATATATTTTCTTATAAGAATAATTTTTACTTTATTAATTTTAATTTTTAAATAAAATATAATACCTTTAATTATAGTTATTATACTTTTTAATTTTTTAAGTATTAAGATTTATTATTTAACTGCTTAATAAACTTTTACTTTAATATATAAACCTTTTAAACTTTAATATTTAATTAGGCTTATCCTTAAAAGTAATTTATATTTATTTAATTTATATTTTTCTTAATATAAAAAGTTAAATAATAACCTTACTCTCTATAAAAGTAATATTTTATATTAAGGTTTTTTATCTCTTAAGGTTATAAACTATTTAATAATATATTATATAATTAGTTTTCTTTTTATATATAAAATAGAAATATCTTCTTTAGAATTAAAGAGTTTTAATAAGATTATATTAAGTGCTAGTTATACTTTTATTACTATAAAATATACTTATTTAGCCTTTTATTTAAAAAGTTATTTTATTTCCTCTTTTAAAAGTATAAATTATTATTAAAATATAAGCTAATATATTTTACCTTATATATAATATCTTTTATACTCTTAAAGTTAATTATTATTTTATTTAATTCTTTCTTAATATATATAAGAAGCTTATATTAATATTAATAGCTTAATATAATATCTTTATTAATATTTAAGGTTTTTAAGGAGTTATATAAAGCTCTCTATTAAATATAATAATATAATAGCAATTTATTACTTTTTAATTAAATCTTTATTAATTAATCTTAAGTATAATATTTTTATAATATTAAGTTAATATATTATTATTTAATAAAGCTAATTAAGTCTTTTTATTTAAATTTAACCTTTTTAAGTCTAATAATATAATACTACTATTTAATTTACCTTTTTAGCTTAAGTTTAAATAATAACTACTTAATCCTCTATTAAATTATATTAATAAGTTAAAGACTATTTATTACCTTAATAGCTTTTATTTAATTATCTATTTAAATAAAAGTAATATCTTTATTTAATACCTTATAGTTATAATTTAAAGGTCTTTTATATTTTTTATATAGAGTTATTATTAAATATTCTATTAACTATATAATTAATATTTAATATATTTTAGCTTATTTAGCTAATTATTTAATAAATAAAAGTATTTATTTATTATTTTATTTTATAAGGGATTTTATTATTATTATAAATAAGTCTAAAGCTCTATTACTATTATATTTAATTAACTTAAATATAAATTAAATACTTTAGTTATTATAATCTTTTATCTAAGAATAGTTATTATATCTCTATAGACTATTTATATATCCTTTAGAATTACTTTATTAAGTATTTAATAAAGATTCTTATATAATTACCTTTTAATCTATTTTTAAATAAAAAAGGTTTTTTTATATTTTTTTAATTAAGTAACTTATAATTAAATAGGTATTATAATTATCTTATTAAAGGGATTATAATTTATTTATAGTAGGTTTATATAATATATCTTCTTTTATAAAGTATTACTATTTAATTAGATTATTTTTAATAAAAATCCCTTATTATTATACTATTTTAATTATATTAATTTCCTAGGTATAGAAATTAAAGAATTATAAGTAAATAGGGTTAAGTTAAGGTAATTAAATAATAAGTAAGTCTAATTATATTATTAAATTTTAATTTAAAGAATTTAACCTTAGATCTTTTAATTTATCTTTTTATATACTAGATTACCTAAAGATCTCCTAGGGACTTATTACTAATTAGTTATATTTAAATACCTCCTTAATACTCTTATATTTAGCTTTAAGCTTCTTATAGACTTATAATTTAAATTAATAATAACTATCTTATTAATTTACTAATTACTAATTATAATACCTTATAATTAGCTATAATTAAAAGGCCTATTAATTAATATTTATTAAACTTAATATAGCTTAAATTACTTAATTATTTTTATAAGTATTATAAGACTTATTATTTAATAAGTATACTTTTTTCTTTATATTATTTTAAAGAATATATCTTTTTTATTTATCTATTTAATCTTTTAATTAAATTTTAAATATAATATATTTAATTACTTTTTTTATTTTTAATTAAATTAATTTTATTTAATTAATTAAAATATAAACTATTTAAGACTTTATAATTAAATTAAGCTAATATAATATTAATTCTATTATTATAATTTATATTTAATTTAATATAATATAGCTTTTATTAATTATATACTAATTAATATAATATTTTAATTTTAATTAAATTATTAATTAACTTTTAAAAAAATTTATTTATATTATAATAATAATAGCTATTTTAATAGGTATTAACCTTATAATTATAATTATTTATAATATTAAGATTTATATAATATAATATCTTAATATAATTATTTTTAATTAGCTTTTTATATTATAAGTAATTAAAAGGGATTATTTATATATTAATAATATTTT
>NW_017607735.1:0-1232 GCF_000303195.2 Fusarium pseudograminearum CS3096 | reverse complement strand
ATATTTATATATATTAGCCTTAATATTAATATTATTAAAATTAAAATTTAATTAATAAGGTATCTTTTTAAAGCTATTTCTAATTAGCTTACTTTTTTATAAGTACTTAAAGGGGTAATTTATATATTTATAGTATTTTAATTATTCTTTTAATAATTTTTTTATTTTTATTATTTTATATTAAAAAGGGAAAAATATTTTAAAATAACTTTAAAGCTTAAATATTAATATTAAGGTTTTACTTTATTAAGCCTTATAGCTTATTATCTTATTTACTATTTTTTATATATTATTATAATATTTTTTTTTTTTTACTATTAAATTTATATCTCTTAATAGATTAAATAAGTAATTTATTTATAAAGGTATATTATATTTAAAGGTTATATAATTTAATTAATATAGTATTAAAATAGCCTTTAGTTTTAAGTTTCCTTTACTTTAACTTTTCTATAAATTTAACTTTTAAGTTACTTAAGTTACTTATTAACTCCCCTTACCTTATACTTATATTACTAGCTATAACTTATATACCTTATTTATTAAAATTAATTATCTCTTTAATTAATTAAATTAAGCCTTATATAAGATATTATATATATATTAATTAATTACCTTAAGAAATAATTCTTTATTTCTTATTAAGTTTATTAACTTTTCTATTAACTTTCTTTTTAAAGCCTTTAGTCTTTTTAGCTTTTTTTAATATTATATATAAATTTCTTTAATATATTCTCTTTAAATAGTATATTTATATATATTAAAAAGACTATAATACTTATAGTTATTAATTTTATTTTAATTAAGTTATTATATTTATTAAAATAACTAATTATATAGAGGTTAATTACTATTTTATATAAATTATTTAATATCTTTATATTATAATAGGTATTAATTATAACTTTAATTATTTTAAAAAGAAAAAGCTTAAATAGATAATAAGTAAGCTTTATATTATAAATAGTATATCTTTTAATTAGTATTATTATATAAGGTCTATAAAAGAGGTTAATAATATAGATTATAAAGGACTAAAATAAACTAATTTAACTTTAGTCTTAATAGATTAATTAGATAATAATAGTAATAAAAGGTCTTTAATAATTAATTAAAAGTTATAAAAGGATGAATTTATTACTATATATATAATTTAATAAAATCTTTTTTATTAATTATAGCCCTTATAATAAAGTTTATTATTTTAAATAATAGCTATATTATATATATAT
>NW_017607734.1:0-1658 GCF_000303195.2 Fusarium pseudograminearum CS3096 | reverse complement strand
TTATTATTAAAATTATAATAATCTATTTATAGTTTTTTAATTATATTAATTTTAGCCTTTTTTACCTTTTTAAGCTTATAATAACTATCTTAAACTATATTAAGCTTATTATTAAGTTAATCTTATTAAAGTTTTATCCTTTACTATTATATCTTTTATTACCTTATTTTATATTTTTTTTTTTTTTTAACTTTTAACTAAAGCTTAAGCCTTTTTAAGTTTCTTTATATTTTTAACTATATAAAGGTATTTATCTATATAGATCTAAAAATTCTATAAATTATCTATTAAAGTTTCTTATTTAACTTAAGTTTTCTTATATATATAATAGCTACTACTTAAGATAATAAACTCTATTATAAGGGTAATTAATAAAAAAGATTTTACTAAACTATATATATAGCAGTAAATTCTTCCTCTTATAATCCTTAATTAATTATTAAAGACCTTTTATTACTATTACTTATCGCTTAATTAATTTACTAAGACTTAAAAGTCAGTCTATTTTAATCCCTTATAATCTATATTATTAACCTCTTTTATAGACTTTATATAATAATACCAGCTACTATTAGAAGATGCGCTATTTATAATATAAGGCCTATCTATTACCTATTTAAGCCCTTTCCTTTTAAAATAATTAAAGCTATAATTAATACCTACTATAATATAAAGATATTAAATAATCTATATAAAATAGTAACTAACCTCTATATAACCAGTTATCCTAGTATGCGCTTTTATTACCTTAATAATAGTATTATTAAAGGCCTTATTAACCTAATTAAGGTAGGACTTAAAGACCTAATATTAGACTTTATATTAATAATTTAATTTAACTACCTAAAGGAAAATAACTTTATCTTTATAGATATTAAGCCCTTTTATAAGCCTCTCTTTAAGGTCCCTTAGGTATATAAACTCCTATTTAAGCCTTTACTTTATTTAGTTTAACTATTTAATTTAAAAGTGCCTTATAAAATATAAAAAGACCTTATAAGTAAAAGTAATTAATTTAATTAAGCTATAATTATTATTATATTAATTAACTTCTTAAAGGCATTTTATTTTATATTTTAGCTATTTTAAGTCTTTATTATAATTATTAAATATAATAGTCTAATTAATATTTACTTTATTAAAGAAATAACTAATAAAATAGTTATAAATATTACTATATAGGCTTCTTTATTAAGGCTTTATTATTATATAACTTATAATATTAATTAGCTATATAAAGCAGTAAGTAAATAGACTAGAGATTAATTAATAGTAAGTACTTTTATTTATACTTAAGATTTAATTAATTAAATAGATAGTAACTTTAAGGTTATTTAATATTATATTATAAGAGGAAGATACTTATTATATATATAGTATAAGAGATATTTCTTTTATTAGTAATAGTATATATATTCTTTTTAAAAAAGCTAGTTATTAGGAAAACCTTATTTTAATATTTTAAGTTTTTTAATTTAAATAGATCCTTTATTAAGAGTTTTAAAGATATTAAAAAGACTAAAGCTCTAGCTTATAGTTATATAAAGAAAAAATTATTAAAGTTTTAAATATTACTTAATTAAATACTATATTTTATAATTATATTCTTAATAAGTTAAAATTAATTTTAAATAATAGTTAGATCTTTATATTTAGCT
>NW_017607733.1:0-2638 GCF_000303195.2 Fusarium pseudograminearum CS3096 | reverse complement strand
ATACCTATTATAATATAAAAATATTAAATAATTTATATAAAATAGTAATTAATCTCTATATAATTAATTATTTTAATAAATATAATAATTTAATTAAATTAAAATTAATAATTATAAGTATTATAATTCTCTTAATATATATAAATATATTATTTAAAGAGAATATATTAAAGAAATTTATATATAATATTAAAGAAAAGCTAAAAAGATTAAAGGCTTTAAAAAGAAAGCTAATAAAAAAGTTAATAGACTTAATAAGAAATAAAGAATTATTTCTTAAGGTAATTAACTAATATATATATAATATCTTATATAAGGCTTAATTTAACTAATTAAAGAGATAATTAGTCTTAATAAATAGGGTATTTAAGTTATAGCTAGAAATTATACTATTTATAGCCTAAGACTATAAGGGTATAATAATATAGGTATAAGGTAAGGGTAGTTAATAGGTAACTTAAATAGGTAATTTAAAAGTTAAATTAGAAAAGTTAAAGTAAAAGAGGCTTAAAGCTAAAAGTTTAGTACTATATTAATTAGATTATATAACCTTTAACCCTATTAAAATTATACTTAAATTATTATTATTATAAGGTAGTTATTATTATAAGGGTAAAAGGTTAAGTTATATAATATTATTTAATTAACTATAGAAGGTTTTACTTTATATATTTAACTTTATATTAAACTCTTATCTATAATATATATATAAATTTTCTCCTATAGACTCTAACTTTAATAGAATTTTCCCTTTTTAGCTATTATAGCTAGATTTATAGGAAACCTATCTTATTAAAAATGCTTAAGGCCTTTAAGTGCTATAATAAGTATCCTTATTTCTATTAATTATAGCTTATAGTATTTTAATATAATAAAGAAAGTAATCTTTTATCTTATATAAGAGATCTTTACTTTAAGTTTATAATAGAGTATATTAAATAGCCTTTCTTCCTATATAATTTATATACCTATATAGCTATAAATATAAAGGTATAAGACCTTATAATTAAATATAGCTAATATTATATTATTTTAATTTAAATTAAAGTAATTTTTACTAATAGATATTTAATCTAGCTCTATAGTAGCTAGGTTATAAAGCCTTTTAAAGGCTATAGTAATTATATTAACTATATTATTAATATTAATAAAGTAATTATACTTAAAGGCCTATTTATAATTATCCCTTATAAGGCTAAGGTTATTAGGTTAAATAGTATAATAATATAAAATAGATATTTTAATTATAATTAAGGTTAATATAATATATTATATATTAAGTATTAAATAATTTATTTAATTACTTAATTTTTTTTTTTTTTAATTATTTTATTAAATATAGAGGAAAAATATATAAGCTATTATTATAAATTTTATAAGGCTTTATTTTAATATAGAGTTTTATAATTAATAAGCCTTATAGCCTTATTAATATATTATTATTTTTTACTATTAAATTTCTATTATATTACAGTTAGGAGTATTACTTTTTTTTACTAAGAAGGATAACTCGCTAGTATATATAATATTTAAATATAATATACCTCTATATAATACTTTTAATATTTTTAACTATATTATAAATATAAGATATATATAAATATAAATTCTATTCTAATAATATAATATATTCTATTAAAAGGCTAATAAATAATTAAATTATTACTAAAGAATTATATTAATTAATTTATAATTAATATAAGCTATATAATTATTAATAAGGTTAAAAGTATAATAATAAGGTTAATATTATATTAATTTAATTTAATTATAAAGTCTTATATTATTTATATTTTAATTAAATTAATAAGGTTAATTAGGTTATAAGTAAAAAATAGTAACTAAATATATTATATTTAAAGCTTAATATAATAGTTAGGTTTCTAAATAAGTAAACTAATCTATACTAGTTTATATATATAGAGTTATAAGGTATATATACTAAGCGGTAATAAAGTATTATATTTCTTAATAGTAAATAGAGTATATAAGGCATATTTAGGTAAAGATATTTTATTAATAGCTAGTAAGCTAAATATAATAACTAGTATTAAATAAATATATATATACTTATAATAGCTTATAGTTTAGAGATTAAGCTTATATTATAAATTTAAGGCTTATATTATAATTTAAAGCTTATATTATAAGTTTAATTATAAGCTATAAGTTATAGAATCTAATAGCTTATAGTTTAATTAATCTAATATAAGTAGTTAGTATTATAATTAGTAAAAAAAGTAAGGTCTATATAATTATCTATTAGGTTATAATATAATATCTCCCCTCTATTAGTCTTATCCTTAAGGCTTATTATTCTAACTGTCTTCTTTCTATCTTAGGTAAGTGTGAACTTGTTCTTTTTATTATTTATTCAGTTTATCTATCTATCTGTAGTCTAAAGGCAGTAGATAACCTATAGTTAGTTCCTAGTAAGGTAAAAAGTGCTTATTAGAACTTACTAGTAAATATTATCCCTTTATCTAATAGAATTTTAAATAGTAATTTATAGTCTTTAAAAATTTAATTATAGAAGATATAGGCTATTTATTTTACTTTTATTATTTCCTAATAAGGGATATAATAGTAGAACTTAATTAAGTAATTTACTATAATTAATATACTATTATAAAAGATT
>NW_017607732.1:0-1120 GCF_000303195.2 Fusarium pseudograminearum CS3096 | reverse complement strand
ATATTATTTTAATATTAATATAAAGTCTTAAAGGGTATATTATAAATAGTTATTACTTATTATATATTTAATCTTAAGTTATTTTAAATAGCTTAAAAGGTAAAAATAATTCTAATCTTAATTAAAGGCTATAATATATTTATTAATTAAGAATTATCTAATTAAATAGAAATATTATAAAGTAAAGGATTTTTAATTTATTTACTTATTTAACTTACTTGCTTATAAAATATATTACCTATAGTGTATTATTAATATTAATACTTTTTTACTTTATTTTTAATTTTTTAAATATAAAATAAATAACTTATAGCTATAGCTATATATACCTAAAGACTAATAAGCTCTTTATAAAGCTTTAAGAGATTCTTATTAGCCTCCTTTTTATTTTTATTAAGTTTTTTCTTTTAAGAAATTAAGTTTTAAACTATATAGTTAAAAGAAACTAAAGAAATAAAAAAGAAAAATATATATAAAAAGAAGTAATATAAATACTATTATAAAAATAACTATAATAAATATATTTATTATAATAAGATAAGTTAGATATTATTAAGTATTCTTTTTAATACTTAAAATAATAAGAATATAATATATTAATAAACTTATATAATAACTTTATAGCTTTAATAAGAAATTTTTACTTTTTAGTTTTTTAATTAATATTTTTAGAAATATAATTAGATATCTTATTAATAAGATATTATAAGAAAAATATTTATAAGTCTAAATTATAACTTATTAATTTTAAAATAAAATTAATAATTAGATATAAGTCTTAAGGATAAGACTTAATAAAAAGGAAAGATTATATTATAACTTTAGCAGTTATATTATATATATCTTATAAAAGTTTATTAGAATTTATATAAATTAACTTATTTTATATATAAACTTTCTTATTAAGTTTACTAATTATATATAGATTATATTTATATTAGATTATTATACTTTAAGAATAATTATAATTTTAAATTACTATAATTTTAAAATTAAATAATCCCTTAAGGACCCCTAAAGAATATATATATTTATTAATATTAATTAATTATATTTAGCTTATTAGCTATTAATAAGACTTCTTTATTTAAATATATTTAACTTACTCTATTTACTATTA
>NW_017607731.1:0-5586 GCF_000303195.2 Fusarium pseudograminearum CS3096 | reverse complement strand
TAATAATTAAGATTCTTATTATATTTACTTATCTATTATGCTTGCTTATTAAATATATTATTTTAATTATATTATAGCGCTTTATTATTACCTATTTACTATATTAGTTATCCTACTTCTTATATTATTTCTTTATAACCTTATAGTACTTAATAACTATACCTTTTATATTATTTAGGTATTAATTTAGCTCTTAAGTATTATATTCTATAGGCTATTTTACCTATTTAATTAGATAAAACTAATTATTTCTTTTATCTTTATATATAATTACTTTTTCTATCTCTTATTTATTAGGCTTATCCTTAAGTTATACTATAGGTAATTACTTAATATAAGGCCTTATTATATTTTATAGTTTAAGGAGGGATATATAGAATATATTATATATATACTTATATGCCTTAAGTAGGTAGACTTAATATATTTATTTATTAATCTTTTTTATAATTTAAACCTTAATATACTTAGGTATAAGCTTATAGTTCTTAAAGCGCTAATTTTATATAAATATATTAATAACCTAGCTAGCTTTATACTCCTTTAATATATATCTTATATTATAGTATTTTACCTATACTTTAGTTACTTATTATTAGTATTATTAAGCTATCTTATATATCTAGCTAAATATCTTAATGCATTTATATACCCTTTATACTTTACTCTTTATTAAGGATAATATATATTTAATATACTATAGGTAATATCTATAGAGTGCCTCTATAGGTAAGACTCTAATTATTAAGTACTTACTATTATTATATATAAATACTGCTTTATTTAATTATATAGCTTACTGTTTTAATAACTTATTAATATATATATATAAATATTTTTCTAATATCTAATAAGTCTTTTCTATTTAACTATCTATTTATAGGTAATATATAGTAAATAGTTAGTATTTAATTACTTATTCTTTTATTAAGTCTTCTTAGAAATAGCTAATAATTAACTTATTTTAATTATTAATAATACCTTTTAATATACTAAATCTATATTTAATATACTTATAGAGTAATATAGCTAACTCTATAGCCTATAAGATCTTTTATATTAAAATAAATATTATAAATTTAATTATTTAATATATAATAACTAATATTATATTATAAGTCTTACTATTATATTATATATTTTATAGTAACCTTATAATAAAGTTAAGACTAATTTCTTAAAATAGAAATAATAATAATAATAAAGACTATAAGTAGCTATATAGCTAATATCTTAATATATATATACCTTAATATATCTTATATTTATCTATATATTATTAGATATCTTCTATTAAACCTAATTAGTAGAATTTTCTCTTTATTAAGTTTAATATTTTCTATAGTCTTATATACTTTACTTTTAGGTTATTATAATATTAGCAGAGGATTTCTAGCCTTAAGGTCTTTTCTATTAAGATTATTAATTTATCTTTAAATTATAAGAGTCCTTTAGAAATAGTATATTTCTTATACTTATTAGCAACTATATAATACTTTTTTAAGAGTTTTTAATATTTTTAATTTTTAATTTATAGCTTTTAGATTAATACTTTAAACTTTTAAGATAGGTTTATAGTATATACTATTTTACCTTTAATAAGCTCTTTTATAATTTAATATAAGATATATTACTTTAGAATAATAACCTTAATTAGTAATAAGTCTTTAAGCTATTAATTAATAAGCTCTTTTTATTTAGTATTTTATTAATTTTTAGATTTAATTATTTTTTTATTTTTACTTTAAGTTATTATTATAAATATAATTACTTTTTAAGCTATAGTAAAGGCATTTAATAAGCGCTTTATACCTTAGGATAAAGAAATCCTAATATAGGCTTATATAGCTTAAATATATACTTATATAACCTCTAATTAGCCTTTTAATATAATAATCTTCTTATAGAGGTTTTTTAGTAATTTAAATATTAAGGATAACTTTTAATTTAATATAAAGAGGATATCCTTATAGGTAATTTTACCTAATATATAGTTAGGTCTTCTTAATAACCTATTAGTAGGATTAATCTTTTTAGGTTAATACTTAATATTAAAGTTAAATATAAATAGCTAATATATTTAGTAAGCTAATTTACCTTAAAGGTCTCTTACTAAAGAATTAATAATCCCTTTTAATACTTAATAATCTATTAAGATTAAAAACTTCTCTAAAAGTCTTTATAGGTAATATCTTTAGTATTTTAATAACTTAATAATAGCTAATAGCTCTTACTATCTTATACCTTATTTCTATTTTATATCTATAAGCTTATATAAGTAATAAGTAATAGGTTACTATTAAGTCTCTATTAGCTATATTAAAATCCTAGTAATAGCTTTAATAGATATATTTATTTTTACTTTTATTAAGAGTCTTAAGTCTTAATAATAGAGAATAATTATTAAATAGAATACCTACTTTAGCCTTTAAAATACTTTCTTTATATCTCTAAACTATATTATATCTTTTAACTTTTTACTATTTTTATTCCCTTTTAGTAAAGTAATTAATAGTAATATAATACTAAAGTATTTAGTAATAAACTTTCTATAGAAATTATAAAATCTAAAGAATATCTAAATATCTTAATAATATTTAAAAGTCTTTTATTCTTTAATAGCTTAAATATAGCTATAATTTATCTCTATACCTTTAGTAGTAATAATATATCTTAAGAATTTTACCTTTTATTAATAGAATTTATATTTAGATTATTTTATATATAATTAGATAGCTTATAGCTACTTTAATACTTTCTTAAGGTCTTCTATATATTACTTTTAGTCTTTTAAGAAGATAAATATATTATCTATATATATAATATAATATATATTTAAGAGATTAAAGAGTACTTAATAGATATATACTTAAAATATAATAGGTATATTTATTAGCTTAAATAGTATAATATTATATTTAAAATAGCTATATTTTATTTAAAATATAGTCTTTTATTTATTATTTTCTTTAATATTAATCTAATAGTATATATCTTAAATATCTATCTTAAAAATCTATTTTATTTTAATAAGCCTATCTAATAAGTTACTAATTAAAAGTAATAGATATTAATTCTTTACTATTACTTTATTTAGACCTCTATAGTTAATATATAGGTAAAGTATTCTATCCTTCTTAAGGATAAATAGTATTAATACTCTAGCTTTACTTTTAAAATATTAAATATACCTATTTATTAGGTTTTTAAGGATATATTCCTTTAATATCTTATATTATTTCTTATTAAAAGGGTAAAAAGGTCTTTATAAGGGTTTTTTTTCTAGCTTAAGATTAATAATATATTAAGCTTCCTTAAGTATTAATAAAAGCTTTATTAACTGCTTATTAAATATAGCTTTATATCCTTAGAGTTCTTTTAATAGCTTTTCTTTAGCTTTAAGGTTTTTTAGTTTTTTATTAAATATAAGGAAATTTAGCTCTTTTAATATTAAGACTATAAAAATATATAGTATATATACCTTCTCTTTATCTTTAATAATATCTTATATAAAGATTTTAATATTAGCCTTTATAACTCCTCTATATTAAAAGGTATTAGTTATTATATTAATAATAATTCCTTTTATTTCTATAGATAATTAAGAGAAAATAATATTAAAGCCTTTTATTTTTATTTATATTTTAAAGAATATTTATTAAATTTTTCTTAAAAAGCCTTATTTATCTATAAGAAAGAAGGTTAATTAGTATACTTTTATAGGCTTTTAGACTTTACTTTAAAATCCTTTAAAGGGGATTAACTTATAGTTAATAGTAAGTTAAAGGTTTAATTATTATATTATAATAATACTAATAATATTTATTTATACCTTTATATTAAGGAATATATTTAATAGTTCTTTAATAGCTTTTTATAGAATAATTACTTAAACTATTATATATTTTCCTATAGGAATAGTTTTTATTTTATTAGTTTTAATTTTTAAATAGGGTATAATACCTTTAATTATAATTATTATACCTTTTAGTTTTTTAAGTATTAAGATTTATTACTTAACTATTTAATAAACTCTTACCTTAATATATAAACCTCTTAAATTTTAATGCCTAATTAAGCTTATCCCTAAAAGTAATTTATATTTATTTAGTTTATATTCTTTTTAATATAAAAAGTTAAGTAATAATCTTACTTTCTATAAAAGTAATATTTTATATTAAGGTTTTTTATCCCTTAGGGTTATAGACTATTTAATAATATATTATATAATTAGTTCTCTTTTTATATATAAAATAGAAATATCTTCTTAAGAATTAAAGAGTTTTAATAAGATTATATTAAGCGCTAATTATACTTTTACTGCTATAAAATATATTTATTTAGCCTTTTATTTAAAAAGTTATTTTACTTTCTCTTTTAAAAATATAAATTATTACTAAAATATAGGCTAATATACTCTATCTTATATATAATATCTTTTATACTTTTAAAGTTAATTATTATTTTATTTAATTCCTTTTTAATATATATAAGAAGCTTATATTAATACTAATAGCTTAATATAATATCTTTATTAATATTTAAGGTTCCTAGGGAGTTATATAAAGCTCTTTATTAAGTATAATAATATAATAGTAATTTATTACTTTTTAATTAGATCTTTATTAATTAATCTTAAATATAATATTCTTATAATGCTAAGTTAATATATTATTACTTAATAAAGCTAATTAGGTTTTCCTATTTAGGTTTAACTTTTTTAAGTCTAATAATATAATACTACTATTTAATCTACCTTTTTAACTTAAATTTAAATAATAACTATTTAATTTTTTACTAAATTATATTAATAAGTTAAAGACTATTTACTGCCTTAATAGCCTTTATCTAATTATTTACCTAAATAGAAGTAATATCCTTATTTAATACTTTATAATTATAATTTAAAGGTCTTTTATATTCTTTATATAAAGCTATTATTAAATATTTTACTAATTATATAATTAATATCTAATATATTTTAGCTTATTTAGCTAATTATTTAATAAATAAAAGTATTTACTTATTATTTTATTTTATAAGAGACTTTATTATTATTATAAATAAATTTAAAGCTTTATTACTATTATATCTAACTAATTTAAATATAAATTAAATACTTTAGTTATTATAATCCTTTATTTAAGAATAGTTATTATATCCCTATAGACTATTTATATATCCTTTAGGACTATTTTACTAAGTATTTAATAGAGGTTCTTATATAGTTACCCTTTAGTCTGCTTTTAAATAAGGGAGGTTCTTTTATATTTCTTTAATTAGGTAACTTATAGCTAAATAGGTGCTATAATTATCCTATTAAAGGGATTATAATTTATCTATAGTAGGTTTATATAATATATCTTCTTTTATAAGGTATTACTATTTAATTAGATTATCTTTAGTAGGAATCCCTTATTATTATACTATTTTAATTATATTAATTTCCTAGGTATAGAAGTTAAAGAATTATAAGTAGATAGAGTTAAGTTAAGGTAATTAAATAATAGGTAAATTTAATTATATTATTAAACTTTAACTTAAGGAATTTAACTTTAGATCCTTTAATTTATCTTTTTATATATT
>NW_017607730.1:0-990 GCF_000303195.2 Fusarium pseudograminearum CS3096 | reverse complement strand
TAATTTAATTAAAATAAAATTAATAGCTATAAGTATTATAATCCTTTTAATATATATAAATATATTATTTAAAGAGAATATATTAAATAAGTCTATATATAATATTAATAAAAAGCTAAAAAGACTAAAGGCTTTAAAGATAAAATTAATAAAAAAGTTAATAGATTTAATAAAAAACTAAAAAATAGTTTTTTAAGGTAATTAATTATTATATATATAATATCTTATATAAGGCCTAATTTAATTAATTAAAGAAATAGTTAGTCTTAATAAATAAGGTATTTAAATTATAATTAATATACTATTTATAGCTTAAGATTATAAAGGTATAATAATATAGATATAAGGTAAAAAGGGTTAATAAGTAACTTTAAAAAAGTTAAAGTAAAAGAGGCTTGAAGCTAAAGATTTAATATTATATTAATTAGATTATATAACCTTTAAATATAATATACCTTTATATAATTCTTTTAATATTTTTAATTAAGTTATTAACTTAGGAATTAATTACTTATAATATTTTAATTATATTATTTAAAAATATTTTTATTTTTATTATTTTATATTAAAAAAGGAAAAATATTTTAAAATAACTTTAAAGCTTAAATATTAATATTAAAGTTTTACTTTATTAAGCCTTATAGCTTATTAATTTATTTACTATTTTTTATATATTATTATATTATTATTATTTTTTTTATTATTAAATTTATATCTTTTAATAAATTAAATAAGTAACTTATTTATAATAATAAGTTATTTAAAAAGGATATTTTTAATAGTATAATATTAATAGTTTAATAATAATAAAAATAAACTTTTAAATAAAGCTATAATACTATTTTATTAATTATAAAACTTTATATTAAAATAAAACTATAAATTTTAATTTACAGTTAAATTTACTATTAAATTACTAATTATTATATAGTATTATTTAATATCACTTAATATTAATATATAACTTACTATATAATTAACTTAATATTA
>NW_017607729.1:0-1005 GCF_000303195.2 Fusarium pseudograminearum CS3096 | reverse complement strand
TAATTTTAATTAGCTAAAGTATTTTAATTAATTTATAATTAAATAATTAGTTAATTCTTATTACCTTTTAATCTTTAATAGTTATAAAAGTTATTATTTATTAGGGGTATAAGCTCTAATTAGCTTAAGCCCTACAGTAAGCTTTAGGTACCTTATACTATTAAGGTAAAAAGATAAATTAATAACTAAACTGCCTATTTAGTTATTCCTATAGCCTATAGTATATATATATTACCTTACCTAATTTAACTAATTAGATTTAAGGTATAGCCTATAATATTATCTCCCTTTCTAGCTCTCTTAAGGCTCTCTTAAGAGGGTCTATAGGTCTTATCCCCTAGGCTATAAGGGGCTCCTACCCTATATCTAGCCTATAAGCCTAAGCTAAAAGCCTCTATAACCTATACTTATAGTTAGAATTAAACCTATAACCTTTAGGGCAGTTTAATTATAATATTAAGGGTATAGGCTTTAATTAGCTTAAGCCTTATAGTAGGCTTTAAGTACCTTATACTATTAAGGTAAAAGGATAAATTAATAACTAAACTGCCTATTTAGTTATTACTATAGCCTATAGTATATATATATTACTTTACCTAATTTAACTAATTAAATTTAAGGTATAGCTTATAATATTATTTTATTAAATTTAAAAAGTATTATAAAGAGAAAAATATTATTATACTTTATATACCTATTTATACCTCTTATCTATTTTAACCTCTTAATATTAAGTACTTTAAGCCTTTAAAAAAGGCTTATAATTAATAAATAAAATATCTAATTAAATACTTTATAACTTATATTTTTAAGATTAAATTCTTTAATACCTTTTATATTATATATAAAGCTATTTTTATTAAAAGTAATATATAAAGAGGTTTTAAAAAGGCTAAGCTTATTTTTTTTAATTTAAATTATATTATCTTAAAGCTTAATATATAGCTATAGATTTTAATCCCTTTAGTAAAGGTTATTAAACCTTTTTCTCTTTAGACTTTAAAG
>NW_017607728.1:0-3005 GCF_000303195.2 Fusarium pseudograminearum CS3096 | reverse complement strand
GTATAAAAGATATTATATATAAGGTAGAATATATTAGCTTATACTTTAGTAATAATTTATACTTTTAAAAAAAGAAATAAAATAACTTTCTAAATAAGAAATTAAATAAGTATACTTTATAATAATAAAAATATAATTAGTATTTAATATAATCTTATAAAAACTCTTTAACTTTAAAAAAGATATTTCTATTTTATATATAAAAAGAGAATTAATTATATAATATATTATTAAATAGTTTATAACCTTAAGGGATAAAAAACCTTAATATAAAATATTATTTTTATAAAAAGTAAAATTATTATTTAACTTTTTATATTAAAAAAAATATAAATTAAATAAATATAAATTACCTTTAGGGATAAGTCTAATTAGGTATTAAAGTTTAAAAGGTTTATATATTAAGGTAAGAGTTTATTAAGTAATTAAATAATAAATCTTAATATTTAAAAAATTAAAAGGTATAATAATTATAATTAAAAGTATTATACTCTATTTAAAAATTAAAACTAATAAAATAAAAACTATTCTTATAAAAGAATATATAATAATTTAAATAATTATTTTATAAAAGGCTATTAAAGAATTATTAAATATAATTTTTAATATAAAGGTATAAATAGATATTATTAATACTACTATAGTATAATAATTAAACTTTTAACTTACTGCTAATTATAAATTAATTCCCTTTAAGGGATTTTAAGGTAAAATCTAAAAGCTTATTAAGATATATTAATTAACTTTTTTCCTTATAGATAAATAAGGTTTTTTAAGGAAGATTTAATAAATATTCTTTAAAATATAAATAAAAATAAAAGGCCTTAATATTATTCTCTTTTAACTATCTATAAGGATAAAAGGAATTATTATTAATATTATAATTAATACCTTTTAATATAATAATATTATAAAAGCTAAAGTTAAAATCTTTATATAAGATATTATTAAAGATAAAAAGAAGGTATATATATTATATATCTTTATAATCTTAATATTAAAAAAGCTAAACTTCTTTATATTTAATAAAAAACTAAAAAATATTAAAATTAAAAAAAAATTATTAAAAGAACTTTAAAGGTATAAGGCTATATTTAATAAGTAATTAGTAAAACTTCTATTAATACTTAAAGAGGTATAATATATTATTAATTTAAAATTAAAGAAAAAGCCTCTATAAGGACCTTTATATCTCTTAAATAAGAAATAATATAAAGCCTTAAAGGAGTATATCCTTAAGAACTTAGCTAATAAGTATATTTAATATTTTAAAAGTAAAGTAAAAGTATTAATACTATTTATCCTTAAGAAGGATAAAACCCTTTACTTATATATTAACTATAAAGGCCTTAATAAAATAACTATAAAAAATAGATATTTATTACCTTTAATTAGTAATCTTTTAAATAGGCTTATTAAAGTAAAATAAATTATTAAAGTAAATATTTAAAATATATATTATTAGATTAATATTAAGAAGAGTAATAAGTAAAAGACTATATTTTAAATAAGATATAGCTATTTTAAATATAATATTATACTATTTAAGCTAATAAATATACCTATAACTTTTTAAATATATATTTACTAAATACTTTTTAATTTATTTAATATATATTATATTATATATATAAATAATATACTTATCTTTTTAAAGGATTAAAAATAGTATACTAAGGACTTAAAAAAGGTATTAAAGTAACTATAAGCTATTTAATTATATATAAAATAATTTAAATATAAATTCTATTAATAAAAGGTAAAGTTCTTAGGATATATTATTATTACTAAAGGTATAGAAATAAATTATAGCTAAATTTAAGCTATTAAGAAATAAAAGATTTTAAAATACTATTAAGATATTTAAGTATTCTTTAAATTTTATAACTTTTATTAAAAGTTTATTATAAGATATTTTAGTATTATATTATTATTTATTATTTTACTAAAAGGGAATAAAAATAGTAAAAAAATAGGGGAAATAACTTAAATAAAAGATATTAAAAGTATATTTTAAAGGCTAAAATAAGCCTTTTACTTAATAACTATTCTCTATTATTAAGACCTTAAGCTGCCTATAAAAGTAAAAATAAATACTTTAATTAAAGTAATTATTAAAATCCTTATTTAGCTAATAAATACTTAATAGAGACTTATTACCTACTATTTATATAAGCTTATTAAGATAGAGTAGAGATAGGGTATAAGGTAATAAGAGCTATTAGCTATTATTAAGTTATTAAAATGTAATAGTAAGTTATTTAAAAAGGATACCCTTAATAGTATAGTATTAGTAATTTAATAATAAAAAAAATAGACTTTTAAGTAAAGCTATAAGACTACTTTATTAATTATAAAACTCTATATTAAAATAAAGCTATAAATTTTTAATAATAGCTTATACTTTCTTTATTTAATATAATAATAAAGTAATAAAGATAAATATATAAATAAATAAAAAAGTAAATTATTTTATCCTTAATATATAATATATTAAGCTAATTTAGTTTATAGTTAAAATACTTACTTTCTATTATAACCTTTAATTTAGTAATTAGACTATTATAGCTTATACCTATAGGGATATTAAATATCCTATTAAGGATATTATTATTACCTTAAATAAATAGTTAGTTTCCTTTTAATAACTATTTAACTTTACTAATATAATAATTAAGCTAAAAAGGGTTATATTAAGTATAACTCTATTTATAAAGTATAATATTATTCTAACTATATTTAGCTATATAGTCTTATATCTTTTAAGCTACTAAAGGTAACTTCTATAAGAGAAAAAGTATCTATAGGATCTTTTTTATAGGTTATATTATAATTATAATTATAAATAAAAAGGGGACTTAAGTTACTTTTAATATATATAAATAGAAAAAAGGTTCTATATTAATTTAAGCTACTATAGGGAATAATTAATAGAGTTAAAGCTAATTATTATTATAGTTAAGACCTTTAAGTCCTATATATAAAGGATATACTATAAAGAAATA
>NW_017607727.1:0-646 GCF_000303195.2 Fusarium pseudograminearum CS3096 | reverse complement strand
TATTATATTTACTTATTTATTATACTTGCTTATTAAATATATTATACCTTAATATATTTTATATTTATTTATATATTATTAAATATCTTTTATTAAATTTAATTAATAAAATTTTCTTTTTATTAAATTTAATATTTTTTATAGTCTTATATATTTTACTTTTAAGTTATTATAGTATTAATAAAGGATTTTTAGCCTTAAGGTCTTTTCTATTAAGATTATTAATTTATCTTTAAATTATAAAAGTCTTTTAAAAATAGTATATTTTTTATACTCTTTAATAGCTATATAATACTTTTTTAAGAGTTTTTAATATTTTTAATTTTTAATTTATAGCTTTTAAATTAATACTTTAAACTTTTAAGATAAATTTATAATATATATTATTTTACTTTTAATAAGCTTTTTTATTATTTAATATAAAATATATTACTTTAAAATAATAACTTTAATTAATAATAAGTCTTTAAGCTATTAACTATTAAGCTCTTTTTATTTAATACTCTATTAATCTTTAAATTTAATTATTTTTTTACTTTTATTTTAAGTTATTATTATAAATATAATTACTTTTTAAGCTATAATAAAAGCACTTAATAAATACCTTATACCTTAAGATAAAAAAATCCTAATATAAGCTTATATA
>NW_017607726.1:0-1025 GCF_000303195.2 Fusarium pseudograminearum CS3096 | reverse complement strand
TTATATTATAGATAATATATCTTCTAATTAATATTATTATATAAGGTCTATAAAAGAGATTAATAGTATAGATTATAAGGGATTAAAATAGATTAACTAAATAGCTTAAATCTTAATAAATTAATTAGATAATAATAATAATAAAAAGTCTTTAATAATTAATTAAGAGTTATAAGAAAAAGAATTTACTATTATATATATAGTTTAATAGAATTTTCTTTATTAATTACCTTTATAATAGAGTTTATTATTTTAAGTAATAGCTATTATATATATATAAGAAAACTTAAATTAAATAAGAAACCTTAATAAATAATTTATAGAATTTTTAGATCTATATAGATAGATACCTTTATATAATTAAAAATATAAAGAAACTTAAGAAGGCTTAAGCTTTAGTTAAAAGTTAAAAAATAAATAAATAAGAGAAAGAAACCTATTATATATATAGTATAAGAGATAGTTTTTTTATTAGTAATAGTATATATATTTTTTTTAGAAAAGCTAGTTATTAAGAAAACCTTATTTTAATATTTTAAGTTTTTTAATTTAAATAGATCTTTTATTAAGAATTTTAAAGATATTAAGAAGACTAAGGCTTTAGCTTATAGTTATAAAAATAAAATAATAACTTTATTAATATAATCTTTAAAGTAAAAAGCTTTAACTTTAAAAGTTATATAATCTTATTAAATAATTAGAAAGTATTTTAATTAAATAAAATTATATTATTTTTAATTTAAATATTATAATAATAATTATATTTAAATATTAAATAATTTTTTATTTATTTAATATAATATAATTTATTAAATAAAAAGAAAAAAGTAATATTTTTATAATTTATATAATAATAAAAAAGCTAAATTAAAATAAATCTCTTTTAATATTATATATAAAAGTAATAAAAATAAATATAATTAAAATCTTAATAGGAAATAAGCTTTATATAATAATATTAATTACTATTAAAAGATATAATATATTTAATAAGTAAGTAAGTTAAATAAGTAAGTAAGTTAAAA
>NW_017607725.1:0-535 GCF_000303195.2 Fusarium pseudograminearum CS3096 | reverse complement strand
TTAAGAATTATCTAATTAAATAGTAAATAGTCTTATAGAGGAGAAAAGGTAAAATTATATATAAAATATAAGAAATATTATTATTAAAGGCTTATAATTAATATTACCTTTTAAATCTTAAAGCTTAAAAGGGTATTATATTAACTCTATTAATTTAATTAAAGCTATTAGCTTAAAAGATATTAAAAAGGCTTTAATAAAGAAAACTTTAATAGACTTTTAAGAAAAGCTCTTTATAGAGATTTATAAGGAGTTTTAATATCTATTTAATAAAATAAAAGCCTTATAGCTTTTATTTTATTAACTTAAAGTAAACTATAAGATTAAATTTATAAAAAATAAAAATAATATTAAACCTTTTTTATTTTAAAGGCTTTTTTATTTAATATTATAAAAAGAATTAATTATATTATAAAAGACTTTAATAGACCTTTTAAATAAAAGGTTTATATAAATTACTAGCTTAATAGTAATTACTTTAGTATTATTTATAAAAAAAACTAAAAAAAAGCTTATAATTCTATTATAATTATTA
>NW_017607724.1:0-1752 GCF_000303195.2 Fusarium pseudograminearum CS3096 | reverse complement strand
TATATATAGGGTTAGCTAGAGTACTCTTTATAACTAAAAGAATAGTATATAATTAAAATATAATTCTATTTTAAATAGTTATAAACTATTTAATCTAGAAGAGTAAATAATAGTCTAGTTTATTATTAACTTAAATTTATAAGGATTTCCCTTATAATAGCATTTTATAGAAGAAATAGCTAATTCTTTACTTTCTAATTATAATATATTACCTATTAGTAAGTAATAGGCTTATAACTTTATTAAGTAATAACTAGAGCTAAAGATATATATATTTTAGAGATATAATTACTAGAGAGCTAAATATAAAGATCTAACTATTATTTAAGGCTAATTTTAGCTTATTAAGAATATAATTATAAAGTATAGTATTTAATTAAGTAATATCTAAAACTTTAATAAGATTAGCTTTATAATAGGCCTAATATAGTTTAAGATAGTTATTATAGGCTTAAAAAGGTAAAAAAGGCTAAAATTAATATAGCTAGGAAACTATAAATAGATTACTATAATTTTAATAATAAATACTAAAAGTTAATTAATCTTACTATTTATTATTAATTTAGGCTAATATTATCTTATAAATTAATATTAAGAAAGTAACCTCTTTAGTAATTAAGTTATTATAATAAGCTAAAATAGATAAATAAATAATAAGCTAGGTCTTAAGTAGTTAAAACACTTTAATTAATTAATAGTTAAGTAATTAATTAATCTCTATTATTTCTTAATCCTTAATAGTTATAAAAGTTATCACTTTATTAACTTTAAGAGATACTATTAGGATTATAAGATTATTACACTTTATATACCTACTTATATATTCTATTTACTTTAGCCTCTTAATATTAGGTATTTTTTAATACTAAAGAATACTTATAGTTAAGAAATAAAGTATCTAATTAGATATTTTATAACCTATATTTTTAAGATTAAGTTCTTTTTAGCTTTTTATATTGCTTTTTAAATTACTTTTATAGAAAGTAATATTTAAAGAGCTTTTAGAGGAGCTAAGCTTTATTCTCTTAATCTAGAAACTATTATCTTAAAGCTTAATATATAGCTATAGACTCTAATGCCTCTTAAAGAGGTAAGCTAACTATCTAGCTTATAGGTTTTAAAGACTCTAAAGATAATAAGAGAGGCTTAATCTTAATTTAAATACCTAACTAGATAAATTATTATATATAAGAGTAGCTCCTTAAAGTTAATAATTAAGGCTATCTAATTAAATATTAAGGCAATATTAGCAGTTATATATAAGGTTATCTTATTAAGAGATTAAATTTAAAATCTTAAAAAGGTAAATATAATATTAAGCTAATACTAAAAGGTAAAAAGAATAAAATTATAAAAAAGAGAGATAATAATAGTATAAAAGGTATTATAAGTAATTAATTAGATAGATATTAATATCTAAATAGTTATAAAATTATTATAAAGTAGTAGTTAAGGAAGGTTAATTAGGCTAAGCATTTAGTAATATAGAATATATAGTAAGACTAGATATAATATAAAGACCTATTAGGAGGTTCTAAAGGTATTTAGGGAAAAGTATAGTAATTAATTTTAATTAATTAGATAGATTATAGGAATCTTATTATTTAAATAATAAAAAAGGTTAAGATTTTTAGGCGGCTTGCTTATTTAGGCAGCTCGCTTATTAAACATGTTATTTAATTAAATAATATTTAGAATTTTAATAAGATTAGCTTTATAATAAGCTTAATATAATTTAAAATAATTATTATA
>NW_017607723.1:0-1147 GCF_000303195.2 Fusarium pseudograminearum CS3096 | reverse complement strand
TCTTTATTAAATATTTAGGTTTTCTTAAAGGGTATTTTAATTATTATTACCTTAAGGAGATATCTTTAAAGTATCTCTATTAATTTCCCTATAACTTTAAGGATAACCTTTATAAAGAAATAAATTATCTAATTAAAGTTAATTATTTTATACTTATTATTACTATATATATTATTAAATAAAGTCCTATTTATTATAATACTATTATTATTACTTCTTTTTACCTTATAGCTAATAGTTTTATAGCTATTATTTATACTATTAATATATATTCTTTTAGTTTATTTATTAGTCTTATTAATAAAGAGTTATTAGATATTTTTTTTATTAATAGTATTAAATTATTTAATACTTTTATAATATAAAGTATTAAGACTTTTAATATTCTTTTAGGTCTTATATCTCTAGAGTATAATAGCAGTTTTTATTAATTTAATTTTATTAAATAAAATATATTTTTTAGTCTTAAGCTAATAAATTATAATAAGTCTAACTTTAAGGGTTTTAATAATTAGTTAATTAATTAAGTTTTTTATTTTTAGGCTTTATTATTTTATTTCTTATAATTTACTATATATAGCTAGTTATATTTTTCTCTTTATTTTTTTATTAAGTTATTTTAATTAATTTAATACCTTATTACTACTAATTTATTATATTAATTATTTTATTTCTTATATTATTTCTTTATAACCTTAAGATATTTAGTAATTATTCTTTTTATATTACTTAAGTATTAATTTAACTCTTAAATATTATATTCTATTAGCTAATTTACCTATTTAATTAAGTAAAATTATTTATTTCTTTTATCTCTATATATAACTATTTTTTTTACTTTTTACTTATTTAGCTTATCTTTAAGCTATACTATTAATAACTATTCTATATATAGTCTTATTATATTTTATAGTTTAAAGAGAGATATATAAAATATATTATATATATATTTATAGGCTTTTAATAAGTATATTTAATATATTTACTTATTAATATACTTTATAATTTAAACCTTTATATATTTAAATATAATCTTATAGTTTTTAAAATATTAGTTTTATATAAATATATTAATAAACTAACTAATATTATACTCCTTTAGTATATATCTTATATTATAGTATTTTACTTAAGCTTTAATAGTATA
>NW_017607722.1:0-1113 GCF_000303195.2 Fusarium pseudograminearum CS3096 | reverse complement strand
ATTATTAAATTAATTACCTTAAAGCCTTTTAAAAGAAAAGCAGTAAATATTATATTATTTTTAATTTAAATAAAAAGATATTTTTACTTTTTCCTATATAAATTAAATATAATAGTTAAAAAGATATTATATATTATATTATTAATTTAAAGAGATATAAAAAATTAATTTAAATCTATTTAAAAAGATTACTTTAAAAATAATTATAATTAATAAAATTAAAAAACTTAAAATATTTTTATAAATTAACTTAACTTTAAAATACTTTTTAAAAATAATTTTAAAACTATTAATAAAAAATAATAAATAGCTATAGAAATCCTAGCCTTTAAATAATATAGCTCTTATATAGTATATTTAATTAAATTTAAGTAATTTATAGTTAAAATTAAATAAGATAATAAAATACTTATAGAAATATATTACTATAATATTAAGGAAAAAGTTAAAAATAAATTATATAAAGTAAATAGACTTAATAATCTTATAAAGTATATTATTATAGCTATTAAAATTAATAAATAATAATATAAATATAAAAAAGAGAAAATTAATATTAATAAGAAAAGAAATAACTATAACTCTTATTTCTTAAATTAATAATAAAATAATAACTATAATAACTATTAAAACTCTTAATAATAATAATAAAACTATAAAAATAATACCTCTTATAATACCTAATTAAAACTAATAAACTTAAAAGCTATTTAAATATTAAAATAATAAGACTTAAGTAAATATAAATACTATAATTATAATTAAATAGAATATATAATTTAATAATACTTATAATTAAAGAAACTTTAAAACCTTAATTAAAATAAATAAATATTAAAATTAATTAATATATAAGGGCCTTAAATAGTAATATAAACTTAAATACTTAATATATATTAAGATAAATATAATATAATAAATAGAATAATATTAATAAATTAATTATAAAAAGCTAATAGAAAAAATTATTATTTATAAAGCTTAATATAAATATTAAAAAAATACTTTAAAAGCTTAAATAAGATTTAAAAATAAATTAATATTAAATTAACTTTAAAATAAGTTAAGAAATAAGCCTATTTTAATAGACTAAATATTAAAAAAAGAAATTAA
>NW_017607721.1:0-810 GCF_000303195.2 Fusarium pseudograminearum CS3096 | reverse complement strand
GGATTTATATTATATTTACTTATTTATTATAATTACTTATTAAATATATTAATTATAATAATTCTATAGTTATTTAAGGGTCTTTATAATACCCTAATATCTATATAGGGAATATTTATATATCTCTTATATTATCTATTTTTACTATTTAGTTTCTTTTTAATTTATTAGTTTTAGGTTTTTTTATATTATTTTTATAATTATTTCTACTAATTAAGTAAATTAATATTCCCTTTTTATATTAAACTTAAGGACTTATTTTTTAGTTTTTATAGTATTATTATTATAATTTAATCTCTTACTAATAGTATTTATATATCTATTATTTAATCCTTTATAATAGATAATTATAAAATTAAATTTATATAAATATTCTATATAGTAGAGTTATTAGTAATTTAATTCTTAGGTAATTATAAAATATAAAATATTTTAATAGTTAATATAGACTTTAATTTAATAAAGGCTTTTTATAAGGTAATATTAAAATTCTTTAAAATAATTAATAATAGCTAGAAATTCTTTATTATAAATAAAGTAATTAAGCTTTATTTTATATAATTTATATAAATAAAAGGCTATTAAATATAGCTTTTTATTATTATTTTATTAATTAATTTATTTTCCTAAAGTAAAATTTAATAAGTCTATTTTTAATTTAATTTCTTTAATAGGATTAAATATAATTAAAATTAGTTCTTTTAAAATTATATCTCTTAATTATTTAAATATATCTTATATATTTTTAATTTAAGTAAATTTATAGTCTTTTTTAATAAGTTTTATAAGTAAGTTTATAATCTTATTAAA
>NW_017607720.1:0-2494 GCF_000303195.2 Fusarium pseudograminearum CS3096 | reverse complement strand
AATAGTTAAGAATTAATTAATTAAATAGTTAGATATAAGGTTAAGGGATTTATATTATATTTATTTATCTATTATACTTACTTATTAAATATATTAACCTAATAGAAAAATAAAGATAACTAGCTATATATAGTAAACTAAAGGGAATAAAGTAATAAGACCCCTAAATAAAGAATTAACTAACTAGTTATTAAACCCCTTAAAGCTAGATAAATTATTATCTATAGGCTCTAGCTTAAAGGCATTTAACTTAAAAGATATAAGTAAAGTAATAATAATACTATTATATTTAATAAAGCTAGAAGTTAAAATAATATTAAGTAACTTAATACTTTAAATAGGAAAAATATTAAATAACTTAATACTATTAATAAGGGAAGTATTTAATAGATCCTTACTTATAGAAATAATAAATAGGATAAAAAGATAGGTATTAATAATATAAATAATAGCTATAAAACTACTAGCTATAGCTTAATTAAAATAAAAGGAGCTAATAGTAATAGCACTATAATAAATAGGACTTTATCCTAAAGTATATATAGTAATAGTAAATATAGAGTTATTAGTATTAATAAAGTAATATATCTCTTAATAGAGATTATCCTTAAACTTATAAGGGAGCTAATAAAGGTACTTTAAGGATATCTCCTTAGGATAAGTATAATTAATATAATTAAAAAGGAGTCTTAAGTGCTTAATTAAGGTCTCTATTTTAATATAAGTCTAATTATACTTAAGTATAAAAGCTATAATATTATTTATAACTTTAATAGTAATATAATCCTTATTAGCTTAAAATAAAGAATTAATTAATAGTAAAGACTAATAAAAAGAGTATAAAATATATTATAATATAGTAAATAAAAAAAAAAAAGCTATAATAAATAGCTAACTCTTAAGCCTAAATAGTAAAAGTAAAATTATTATAATTAATCTTTAAGATATAATATAAATTAATTAATATATTATAGGTAAATATAAAAGTAAAAATAGTATCTTTATAAGATTAAATAACTTATTAGCGCTATAAGGGCATAAAGTCCCCTTAATACTTTAAATTAATATAAGTATTATAAGAGTTATAAATAGTTTAAATTATATTAAGTAGCTCCTTAAAGATCTTTTAATAGATTAGTAATAAACTAATAAAAGATTAAAGAATAAATAAGACTTATAGTATAATACTTTTAGTAAGAATCCTTATATATAATATAGCAGATAGTATTATTATTAGTAATATAAGTATAATAAATATTATAACTAATTAAAAGTATATAAAAGTAATAAAGGTATTTACCTTTAATTTAACTATTAAAGTTATTAATTAGGATAAAAAGGAAGCTTATTAATACTTTATAGATTACTTATAAAAGAGATATAATAAGTAAGAAAAAAAGGTATATAAAGAAAATATTATAATAGTAAGATAAATAGTAATAAGAGAGTATAAAAAGATTAAAATAATATAAGTAATAGTAAGATATAAGAGTTAATAATAGAGAGATATTAATTAATAAAGAAAAAAAAAAAAAGAAAAAGAGAGATCTTAATAAGGTTAATAAAGAAATACTTAATTATTTAGATTAAGTATTAGTAAAATAGTTAACTATAATTTATAGTCTTAATAGCTATTAATAGCTATTACTTAAAGAGTAAGATTTTACTAGGCACTATATATATATAGGCCTATAGGTATAATTAAGAAAGTATATATTATATTATTCTATAGGGTCTATAATTAAATAAAGGTAAAGCTATATAAAGCTATCGCTAAGTAATTCTAAAGGCTAGAATTATAGAGAGGGAGGTAATTATAAGAGTATTAAGGAGGTATTTAAATATAACTAATTAGTAATAAGTCCCTAAGAGATCTTTAGGTAATTTAATATATAAAAAAATAGATTAAAGGATCTAAAGTTAGATTCCTTAAGTTAAAGTTTAATAATATAATTAGACTTACCTATTATTTAACTACCCTAACTTAACCCTATTTACTTATAAAAATAAAATAAGAAAATAAAATAAAATTAATATATAACTTATAAAGCTATTAAAAATAAGAATTTATTAATTTATTTATTTTTTTAACTTTATTTTTAATAAGAAAGTCTTTTTTAACTATTTTAAATATATAGCTTAAAAAGCCTAGCTATTTTTTATTATATTATATTTTTAATTAAAAAAAATAATAAAAAACTACTATTCTTATAGGTTTTCCCTAATAAATATTATAATAAGTAAAAAAGTTACTTTTTATATATTTCTTAACTTTATTATTATTATTTAATTTTTATTATTATTTATAATAATAATAAATTTATATATAATAGCTATATTAAATATTTTATTTAATTTTAAATTAAGCTTTTAAAGGCTAATATGTTTAATAAGCGAGCCGCCTAGATAAGCAAGCTGCCTAAAAATCCCTCACTTTATATCTATATTATCTAATTAATTAGTTTTTAACTACCTAATATATTACAGTCTTTAA
>NW_017607719.1:0-1562 GCF_000303195.2 Fusarium pseudograminearum CS3096 | reverse complement strand
TATTTATTATATTTAAGTATTTTAATATTAAATTCCTTTTAAAATAATTTACTATATATTTAATATTCTTTTAATATATTATATAATCTATTTTTCCTTTTTAATAGTTATATCTTCTTATATAAATCTTATTTTATTAAGATACTTAAGATTTATTATTTCTATTTATTTATTATATATTTTCTTATTTTCCTTTTTAAAGGTATTAAAGACTTTATTTTATACTTTTTTATACCTTTATTATTAATTATAATTTAAGATCTCTTATTATTTATTATAATTATAATTTTATTATTATTTAAATTCTTTAAGGTAAAAATTTAGCTATTTATCTAATTAATATTAAGGTTTATCCTTTTAAGCTATAGTATTTTTAATAGTATATTTACTATTCCTCTTAAGAGAATAATATTAAAGCTTACTTTTTAATTCCTTTTTAAAATCTTTATTTTAAGGTAATTAATCTTTTAATTTATAACTCTATTATTATAATTAAAGAGCTATCTTTCTATATTAATTATTAAATAAGGCTTTATCTTTTTTTACTATAAAATATTTAACTTTATAACTATTTTTAAATTAATAAAGTTATATTTAGCTTTATAATCTATTTAAATATTTAGCTATCTCCCTTTAATTTAAACCTATAGTATTAAGCAGTTAGGCTTATTATCTTATATAGCTCTTAAAGTATTTTATAGTCTAAGCTCTATTTATCTTTATATTTTACTTTTTTATAGCTTTATTATAAAAAGTAATTATTATTTTTTAATTTTATATATTAATATTATTTATATTTATTATTATTATAGTTTTTATAGTTACTTTTATTATTTTTATTAAGTTATTATATTTTATTATAGATATTAATAAGGTAAAGTCTATTAGCTTTTTATATATAGTATAATTTATTTATATTTTTTAAGAAATTATTATTTTTTTAGGGTTTTTTATATTTTCTTTAAGTAAATTCTTTAAACTCTTTATTAGCTTTTTTAATAATCTATAGATTTTTCTAAATATCCTTTTTAATCTTTTATACTTTTTCTTATTATTAATAATAAGCTAAATTAAATTATAATTTTATTACTTTTAGGTTTTTATACTATAAGTATATTAAATAACTTATTACTTTTTTTAATAAGTAAGATTTATTATTAGGTATTTTAAATATAGCTATTAGAAAGTAATTATTATCTTTTTTATTTTTTAAGTAAATCTTATATTAATAATAATAATATAATATTTATATAACTTTATAGTATTATAAATATATTAATAAAGTTTTAATATTATCCTTATTATTAAACTTAAGTTTTTTATATTATAGGTTTATAGCCTTAGCTATATAGTAAGCTTATATATATAAGTAATTAATTTATATAATATTTCTATATTTTTTTACTTTTTAAAGGTATTAATCTTTAAGGCTAATATAATAATATATTTCTACTTTATTATATAATAGTATATAGGTTTATTTCTATTTACTTTTAAGTCTATTATTTTTATTTTAAAGGTATTATATTATTTCTTTTATAGCTTTTCTTTATATTTTTATA
>NW_017607718.1:0-660 GCF_000303195.2 Fusarium pseudograminearum CS3096 | reverse complement strand
AAGTAAGTTAAAAATCCTAACCTTTAGATTTATAATTATAATAAGATTATAATAACCTATCTAATTAGTTAAAATTACTTATTATACTCCTCTTTAGATACCTCTAAAACTACCTAATAGGTCTTTATATTATACCTAATCTTATTATATATACTATATCGCTAAATATTTAGTTTAATTAACCTTCCTTAACTACTACTTCTTAATAACTTATCTACTACCTATATATTAATATCTATTTAATTAATTACTTATAATACTTCCTTTATAGTTATAAGGTCTCTTTTCTATAGTCTAATTCTTTTTAACCTTTAGCGCTAACTTAGCTTTTTATTTCCTTTTTAAAGATTTTAAATCTTATTTCTTATTAAGGTAATCTTATATATAGTTCTCTTTATTACCTTAATAAGAGACTAAATAGCTTTAATAATTAACTTTAAGGAGCTATTTTAATATCTTTTAATTTAACTCTTAAGGTATTTATTTTAAGATTAGGCCTTATTAGCTATTATTAAGGTCTTTAAAGTCTAAAGAGAAGAAAGTTTAATAACCTCTACCGAAGGGGTTAAAGTCTATAGCTATATATTAAGCTTTAAGATAATATAATTTAAGTTAAAAGGAGTAAGCCTAGCCCCTTTAAAACCTCCTTATATATTACTT
>NW_017607717.1:0-1449 GCF_000303195.2 Fusarium pseudograminearum CS3096 | reverse complement strand
TTAAGGTTTAAAGTAATAAAGATCTATTTTCCTTATAGTTAATCTTTTAATTTTATAATAAATAGAAGTAATATTTAATCTTTAATAGTAAATATATTTAACCTTTTCTTATGCTAATTATAGGTCAATTGGCGTAACTCCTTGGCGGTAGCTTGGTTATCTGCTAGCCTCTTAATGAAATGTGTTATATTGTTAAAGCGGAAGCCGTATTTATATGCATTAGCCTTAAGGCTAGTATCGTCAGGGTTAAGATTTAATCGATAAGGTATCTTTTTAGGGCTATTTCCAGTTAGCTTACTTCTTTATAAGCGCTTAGGGGGGTAATTTGCATGCTTATAGCGCTTTAATTGTTCTTTTAATAATTTTTCTATTCTTATTATTTTATATTAAGAGGGGAAGGATATTTTAAAATAACTTTAGAGCTTAAATACTAATATTAAGGTTTCGCTTTATTAAGTCTTATAGCTTATTAATCTGCTTACTGTTTTTTATATACTATTATAGTATTGTTTTTTTTTTACTATTAAACTTATATCTCTTAATAGATTAAATGAGTAATTTATTTATATTTAACCTTTAATAATTAATTATTAATTATAATTTCTTATTTTTCTTAAAAATAAATATTATAAATACTCTTATTAAATATATTAATTATTTAATATATCTTTTCTTTAGTCTATTATTTAAATATTCTTATAACTCTATAAGTTCTTTTCTATTAAGTAAGTAAATCTTTTAAAATAAGATATTATTATTAATAAGGTTAATCTTATAATTCTATTTATTATATTTAAGTATTTTAATATTAAATTCTTTTTAAAATAATTTATTATATATTTAATATTCTTTTAATATATTATATAATCTATTTTTTATTTCTAATAGTTATATCTCTTTATTTAAATCTTATTTTATTAAAATACCTAGGATTTATTATTTTTATTTACCTATTATATATTTTCTTATTCTCTTTTTTAAAGGTATTAAAGATTTTACTTTATATTATTTTATATTTTTATTATTAATTATAATTTAAGATCTCTTATTATTTATTATAGTTATAGTTTTATTATTATTTAAATTCCTTAAGATAAAAACTTAACTATTTATTTAATTAATATTAAAGTTTATTCATTTAAGTTATAATATTTCTAATAGTATATTTACTAATCTTTTTAAGGGAATAATATTAAAGTTAACTTTTTAATTTTTTATTAAGATTTTTATCTTAAAGTAATTAACCTTTTAATTTATAATTTTATTATTATAATTAAAAAACTATCTTTTTATATTAACTATTAAATAAAGCTTTATTTTCTTTTACTATTAAATATTTAACTTTATAACTAGTTTTAAATTAATAAAATTACATTTAACTTTATAATTTATTTAAATATTTAGCTATTTCTTTTTAATTTAAACTTATAGTATTAAGTAATTAGGCTT
>NW_017607716.1:0-1533 GCF_000303195.2 Fusarium pseudograminearum CS3096 | reverse complement strand
TTATAAAATATTATATCTTTTAATAATAAATAAAATAAATTAAATATATTTAAATAAAAAAGTTATATTAATAGCTAATAAATTAAATTCTATTTAATACTAAAAGAATATATATATATTTAGTAGTTTATTTATATAATAGTAAGCCTTTAAGTAAAGCTTATAGTATAAAGAGTAAGCTATAAGGTAAATTTTATATATATATAAATAAGCTTATATAAGGCTTACTTAAATATAAGTAAGCTTAATATTAATTAAAAGGAAATTATAAGGTATATATAATATAACTGCTAAGTTATAATAAGTTAAATAGGTTTCTATTAAAGTAATATAGAAAGCTAAATTTAAGTAAGCTTAAATAAAAAGGTTTAAATTACTAAATAATTTAAATTATATATATACCTTTTTAATCTATAGTTAAATCTACTATTAAATTACTAATTATTATATAGTATTATTTAATATTACTTAATTAAAGAGATATAAAAGAACCTCCCTTATTTTAGAGTAAATTAAAAGGTAATTATATAAGAATCTCTATTAAGCACTTAATAAAGTAATCCTAAAGGATATATAAATAGTCTATAGGGATATAATAACTATTTTTAAATAAAAGACTATAATAATTAAAATATTTTATTTTTATTTAAATTAATTAAATATAATAGTAATAAAGCTTTAGACTTATTTATAATAGTAATAAAGTCCCTTATAAAATAGAATAATAAGTAGATATTTTTATTTATTAAATAATTAGATAAATAAGCTAAAATATATTAAATATTAATTATATAATTAATAAACTATTTAATAATAGCTTAATATAAGAAATATAAAGACCTTTAAATTATAACTATAAAATACTAAATAAAGATATTATTTCTATTTAAGTAAATAATTAGATAAAAGCTATTAAAGTAATAAATAGTCTCTAATTAATAAGCTCTATTCTATAGAAAATTAAATAGTTATTTTTTAAGCTTAAGCTTAAAAAGTAAATTAAATAGTAATATTATATTATTAAATTAAAAAAAGAGATATTTAAATAAAAAGATCTTATTAATTTTATAAAGTAATAATATATTAATTTAATATTATATAAATACTATATTTATAATTAATTAATAAAAATCTAATTAAAAAATAATAAATTACTATTATATTATTATATTTAATAAAAAGCTCTATATAACTCTCTAAAGATATTAAATATTAATAAAGATATTATATTAAGCTATTAATATTAATATAAGCTTTTTATATATATTAAAAAGGAATTAAATAAAATAATAATTAACTTTAAAAATATAAAAGATATTATATATAATATAAAATATATTAGCTTATATTTTAATAATAATTTATATATCTAAAAGAGAAAATAAAATAACTTTTTAAATAAAAAGCTAAATAAATATATTTTATAGTAATAAAAATATAACTAATATTTAATATAATCTTATTAAAACTCTTTAACTTTAAAGAAGATATTTTTATTTTATATATAAAAAGAAAATTAATTATATAATATAT
>NW_017607715.1:0-1486 GCF_000303195.2 Fusarium pseudograminearum CS3096 | reverse complement strand
TTTAATCTTTTAAATATATATTATATTATATATATAGATAATATATTTATCTTCTTAAAGGATTAAAAGTAATATATAAAAGACCTTAAGAAGGTATTAAAGTGGCTATAAGCTGCCTAATTATATATAAAATAATTTAAATATAAATTCTATTAATAGAGGGTAAAATTCTTAAGATATATTATTACTACTAAAGGTATAAAGATAAATTATAGCTATATTTAAACTATTAAGAAATAAAAGACTTTTAAGTATTATTAAAATATTTAGGTATTTTTTAGATTTTATAATTTCTATAAAAAGTTTATTATTAAATATTTTAGTATTATATTATTACTAATTACTTTACTAAAAGGGAATAAAAATAATAAAAAGTTAAGAGATATAATATAGTCTAAAGATATAAAAAAAGCATTTTAAGGGCTAAAATAGGTATTCTATTTAATAATTATTTTTTATTATTAAGACTTAAGACTTTTAATAAAAATAGAAATAGATATATCTATTAAAGCTATTATTAAGATTTTAATATAGCTAATAGAGACTTAATAGTAACTTATTACCTATTACTTATATAAGCTTATAGATATAAAGTAAAAATAAAATATAAGATAATAAGAGCTATTAGCTATTATTAAATTATTAGAATACTAAAGATATTACCTATAAAGACTCTTAAAGAAGTTTTTAATCTTAATAGATTATTAAGTATTAAAAGGGGTTATTAATTCTTTAGTAAAAGACCTCTAAGGTAAATTAGCCTATTAAATATATTAGCTATTTATATTTAACTTTAATATTAAATATTAACTTAAAAAGATTAATCTTACTAATAGGTTATTAAGAAGATCTAATTATATATTAAGTAAAATTACCTATAAAGATATTTTCCCTATATTAAGTTAAAAGTTATCTTTAATATCCTAATTACTAAAGAACCTTTATAGAAAGATTATTATATTAAAAGGCTAATTAAAGGTTATATAAGTATATATTTAAGCTATATAAGCTTATATTAAGATTTCTTTATCTTAAGGCATAAGGTACCTATTAAATGCCTTTATTATAGCTTAAAGAGTAATTATATCTATAATAATAACTTAAAATAAAAATAAAAAAATAGTTAAATCTAAAGATTAATAGAATATTAAATAAAAAGAGCCTAATAGTTAATAGCTTAAAGACTTATTATTAGCTAAAGTTATTATTTTAAAGTAATATATTTTATATTAAATAATAAGAGAGCTTACTAAAGGTAAAATAATATATACTATAAACTTATTTTAAAAGTTTAAAGTATTAATTTAAAAGCTATAAATTAAAAATTAAAAATACTAAAAACTCTTAAAGAAGTATTATATAACTGCTAAAAAGTATAAGAAATATATTATTTCTAAAAGACTCTTATAATTTAAGGATAAATTAATAATCCTAATAAAAAAGACCTTAAGGCTAGAGATCCTTTATTAATACTATAATAACTTAA
>NW_017607713.1:0-1268 GCF_000303195.2 Fusarium pseudograminearum CS3096 | reverse complement strand
CTCTAATTTTTTCACAGTAAAAGTCCTGTTTCCCCGCCACGCCCAGTGAAGGGCATGGGGTTCCACAGAGGGAAAGGCCCGGCCGGACCAGTACACGCGGTGAGGCGGACCGGCCAGCCAGGCCCAAGGTTCAACTACGAGCTTTTTAACCACAACAACTTTAATATACGCTATTGGAGCTGGAATTACCGCGGCTGCTGGCACCAGACTTGCCCTCCAATTGTTCCTCGTTAAGGGATTTAAATTGTACTCATTCCAATTACAAGACCCAAAAGAGCCCTGTATCAGTATTTATTGTCACTACCTCCCCGTGTCGGGATTGGGTAATTTGCGCGCCTGCTGCCTTCCTTGGATGTAGTAGCCGTTTCTCAGGCTCCTTCTCCGGGGTCGAGCCCTAACCCTCCGTTACCCGTTGCAACCATGTTTGGCCAATACCCAAACATCGAAAGTTGATAGGGAAGAAATTTGAATGAACCATCGCCGGCGCAAGGCCATGCGATTCGAGGAGTTATCATGAATCACCAGTGAGCCCCGGAGGGCATTGGTTTTTAATCTAATAAATACATCCCTTCCGAAGTCGGGATTTTTAGCATGTATTAGCTCTAGAATTACCACGGTTATCCAAGTAGTAAGGTACTATCAAATAAACGATAACTTATATAATGAGCCATTCGCAGTTTCGCTGTATAATTGCTTATACTTAGACATGCATGGCTTAATCTTTGAGACAAGCATATGACTACTGGCAGAATCAACCAGGTAACTATCGTGTGCCGGGGTTGGCCACCAGCGCTAGAAGCGCCGGAGAGATTTAAGTTACTGGTGGCGAGACAGAGCTCGCGCCGTTCACAGCGGATCTGGCAGGGCCAGAAACGCCGAGGCGGCAATCCGCTTTCCCCCTCTAGATTCCCCAGGGCTTCCTTCCGCCGCACCGAACCCGCTGTGGGAGGTGTGGCTTGGGGGCCCCAGGAGGAGGACCTAGCACGCTGCTTCTACCATTCCGGTGTCCGTAGCGAGTGGTTGCCTCCCGATGCTCAGTTTCAGGCGTAGCCAGCGGCCAGCCATCCACAGAACCCAACTGCTGGCAGACCAGGCCGAAGCCCAGCTGCCGTAACGCAGGCATCCCCAGTACGCGGTCAGTGAAGCCGTTTCGTGGGGGTCGACGAGCCACTATGCTGAAGCGCTGCGGGACCATGGGTCGCCAAACCAGTGAATCAGCACGCAGTGGAAGTCTGCAAGATCAGGTACTGGAAGGGTGCGCCGCAGCT
>NW_017607712.1:0-2582 GCF_000303195.2 Fusarium pseudograminearum CS3096 | reverse complement strand
TAAAAGCTTATATTTAATATTAAGTTAATTATATAATAAGTTATATATTAATCTTAAGTAATATTAAATAATACTATATAATAATTAGTAAGTTAATAGTAGATTTAACTATAAAACTTACTATTATATAATATTACTTAATATAAATATAATATAGTTTAAATAAGAGCTATTAATATAAATAAATTACTTATTTAATTTATTAAGAGATATAAGTTTAATAGTAAAAGAATAAAAAATTATAATAATATATAAAAAATAGTAAATAAATTAATAAGCTATAAGGCTTAATAAAGTAAAACCTTAATATTAGTATTTAAGCTTAAATAGTATTTTAAGATATTTTTTCCTTTTTAATAAAAAATAATATAAATAAGAAATTTATTAAAAAAGTAAATAAAATATTATTAATATATTTATTTATTTTTTAACTTTTAACTAAAGCCTAAGCCTTTTTAAGTTTCTTTATATTTTTAACTATATAAAGGAATTTATTTATATAGATTTAAAAATTCTATAAATTATTTATTATGGTTTTTTACTTAATTTAAGTTTTCTTATATATATAATAGCTATTACTTAAGATAATAAAATCTATTATAAAGTTAATAAAAAAGATTCTATTAAACTATATATATAATAATAAATTCTTCCTCTTATAACCCTTAATTAATTATTAAAGACTTTCTATTATTAAGTTAATCTATTTTAGTCTCTTATAATTTATATTATTAACCTCTTTTATAGACCTTATATAATAATACTAGCTGCTATTAAAAGATATACTATTTATAATAAAAGGCCTATCTATTACCTATTTAAGCCTTTTCCTTTTAAAATAATTAGGGCTATAATTAATACCTATTATAATATAAAAATACTAAATAATCTATATAAAATAGTAACTAACCTCTATATAACTAGTTATCTTAATAAGTATAATAAATTTACTAATTTTAATATATTACTTATTAATAAGTAATAAGCTTATAACTTTATTAAGTAATAATTAAAGCTAAAAATATATATATTTTAAAGATATAATTACTAAAGAGCTAAATATAAAGATCTAATTATTATTTAAATTTAATTCTAACTTAATAAAAATATTATTATAAAATATAATATTAAATTAAGTAATATTTAAAACATTAATAAGATTAGCTTTATAATAGTCTTTATATAGTTTAAAATAATAATTATAAGCTTAAAAAAATAAAAAAAGACTAAAATTAATATAGCTAGGAAATTATAAATAGATTATTATAATTTTATTAATAAATATTAAAAGTTAATTAATCTTAATATTTATTATTAATTTAAGTTAATATTATTTTATAAATTAATATTAAGAAAATAACCTCTTTAGTAATTAAGTTATTATAATAAGCTAAAATAAATAAATAAATAATAAGTTAAATCTTAAGTAATTAAAATATTTTAATTAATTAATAGTTAAATAATTAATTAATTTTTATTATCTTTTAATTTTTAATAATTATAAAAGCTATTACTTTATTAACTTTAAGAGATATTATTAAAACTATAAGATTATTATACTTTATATCCCTAGTTAAGAATATTATTAATAATATTAATACCTATATAAAGTAAGCAGTTAAAAGGGTATATATATAATTTAAATTACTTAATAATTTAAACCTTTTTATTTAAGCCTATTTAAACTTAACTTTCTATATTACCTTAATAAAAACCTATTTAACTTTTAAATTACCTATTTAAACCTTATTAACTTTTTATTAATATTACTTATATTATAGCCTCTATATTATTAAAGATATACTTTTTAAAGACCTTATTAGCTATATTAAGCTAACTTTTTAATATAATATATTAAGCTATATAATAGGAATTTAATTTAATTACTATAAGGAAAGTAATCTTAATAATAAATAGAAAACTATTTATTATAAGCTTCTCTTTAAGGTTATTTAAGCTAGCTATCTTTTATATAAGCTTATTATATAATCTATTTAAATTAATATTAATCTTAAAGTATTTAAGGCTATATAGCTAAAAGAGCCTATAATTAAAGGTAATTAATTTAATTAAATTATAATTATTTTATATAACTTAAATAGGTAATATATATAAATTAAGCTTTTAAGCTAATTTAATTACTTTAAGGTTTCTAATTATTTCTTTAAGCCTCTTAAGTATTATAATTATCTTATTATTATAGTAATTATAAAAGTTATTTATAATAATTTTATTAATTAAATTAAGACTTAAGTTATTATATTTTAATATATTAATATATAGGCTTTATTATTTAATTATAGCTAATATTATTATATAAGGCTTATAAAAGTAATTAATAATATAAATTATAAGGGATTAAAATAAATTAATTAGTCTTAATAGATTAATTAGGTAATAATAATAATAAAAGGTCTTTAATAAGTATTTAATTAAAGGTTATAAGAGAAAGAATTTACTATTATATATATAGTTAAATAGAATTTTCTTTATTACCTATATAATAGAGTTTATTATATTAAGTAATTACTTACTATATATATACTCTTATTAGGAAAGTATATAGTTATTAAGAAAACCTT
>NW_017607711.1:0-831 GCF_000303195.2 Fusarium pseudograminearum CS3096 | reverse complement strand
TAAAGACCCTAAAGATAATAATAGAGGCTTAATCTTAATTTAAATACCTTATTAAATAAGTTATTATATATAAGAGTAGCTCCTTAAAGTTAATAATTTAGGCTATTAAGTTAAATACTAAAGTAATATTAGCAGTTATATATAAGGTTATCTTATTAAGAGATTAAATTTAAAATCTTAAAAAGGTAAATAGGATATTAAGCTATTACTAAAGGGTAAAAAGAATAAGACTATAGAAAAGAGGGTTAATAATTATATAAAAAGTATTATAAGTAATTAATTAGATAGATATTAATATATAGGTAGTAATTAAGTTATTAAGAAGTAGTAATTAGGGAAGATCAATTAGACTAAGTATTTAGTACTGCAGTATATATAGGAAGACTAATTATAATATAAGAACCTATTAGGAGGATATTTAGGCCTCTAGAGATAAATATAGTAAGTAATTTTAATTAATTAGATAGGTTATAGTAGTTTTATTTTAGAGATAATAAAAAGTATTATAATTTTTATAATACTTACTTATTTATAATACTTACTTATTAACTATATTACTCTCTTTTATATAATAAGAAGCCTTTATTATATATAAAGAATACTATAGCTATAAAGTTAATATTAAATTTATAGAGTATTTTTAAGACTTTAACCTTAGTAGTAATAGAAATAGCTTTTTCTTTAAATCTTATTATATTTAAGGCTAAGTAAGTAAGCAGTAAAAGTCTAAAAGTAATTTAAATAACGTGGTTGATAAGTAAGTGGACTGGATAAGCAAGTGGATTACTCTTATTTCTACCTAAATCCAGGTTTTAAAAATCTATTTAAAAA
>NW_017607710.1:0-1318 GCF_000303195.2 Fusarium pseudograminearum CS3096 | reverse complement strand
TTTAATTTTATTAATAAATTAATATCTTATAGTACTTTTAAAACCTTATAGATATATATTTTATATTCTTTTTTATTATTTAAAAAAATTAAAATATTAATTAAATAATAAACTATAAAAATATAAAAATATTAATATAAAATATTTTTTATTATTTTTTAAAAAGTTATTAAAGTATTTATAAATCTAAAAGGTATAATTAAGTATTTAAATAGTTTAAATTTTATTCTAAAAGTACTTTTCTATTTATTATTTTCTTTAATATAAATTAAATTATATACTTTTTTAAAATTAAAAATAATAAAAACTTATTTTTTTTATAAATAGTCTTTAAGTTTTATAATAAATAAAAATAATATTTAATCTTTAATAATAAAAATATTTAATTTTTTATAATTTATAATAAATTATAATTTTTTATTTTTTTAAAATATAAATATTATAATAAATCTTATAATAAATATTAATTTTAATATATTACCTTTTTATAATTTCTTTTTTAAATATTCTTTAAGTATTTTAAGTTTTATTTTATTAAGATTATAAATCTTTTAAAAAGGGAAATTATTTAATATAAAATAAATCTTATAATTTTAATAAAAGTATTATAATATTTTAATATTAAGTTCTTTTTTAAATAGTTTTTTATAAATATAATATTTTTATAATATATTTTTAAATATATTTATTATTTTTAATTATTTATTTAATTATTTATTTAATATTTATAGTTAATTTTTAAATAATATAAAAGTCTTTTTAATTTTTTTTAATTTTTTTTTTTTTTTTTATATTATATTCTATTTAAAGGTAAATAAATACTTTATTTAAATTATATTTTACTATAAAGGTTAATTAAAATTTAAGATTTTAAATTCTTTTTTTTTTTAAATTAATTAATTTATTATTAAAATAATCTTTTATATAATTAAGTTAATTAATTTTCTAATTAATATTTTAAAGGTTATAATAATATAACTATAAATACTTTAATATTAAATTATAATTTAATATAAAAATAATATTAATATTAATATTCTATTTTTAAGTTTTAATAAATATCTTAAGGTAATTAATTTTATAAATAATAAGTCTTTAATTATATAAAAATAGTTATTCCTTTAAATTTCTTATTAAATAAAAATAAATCTTAATTTTTTATAATAGCTTTAAGTAATTAACTATTTTAAAGTTAATTATATTAATATTAGCTATATAATCTATTAATACTATAAGCTATAATATAGTTAATAAGTAAGTAGATTAAATAAGTAAATAAATTAAAAATCCTTTACTTTATATCTTTATTATCTAATTA
>NW_017607709.1:0-2533 GCF_000303195.2 Fusarium pseudograminearum CS3096 | reverse complement strand
TTAAAAGTATATAGCTTATAATACTAATAGATTATATAGCTAATATTAATATAATAGACTTTAAAATAGTTAATTACTTAAAGCTATTATAAAAAATTAAGACTTATCTTTATTTAATAAGAAATTTAAAGGGATAGCTATTTTTATATAATAAAAGACTTATTACTTATAAGATTAATTACCTTAAGATATTTATTAAAACTTAAAAATAGAATATTAATATTAATATTATTTTTATATTAAGTTATAACTTAATATTAAAATACCTATAGTTATATTACTATAATTTATAAGATATTAATTAAAAGATTAATTAAATTAATTATATAAAAAATTACTTTAATAATATATTAAATAATTTAAAAATAAATAAAGAAATAAAATCTTAAATTTTAATTAAATTTAATAATAAAGCTAAAAGTAAATTAAGCTTTTATTTACTTTTAAAAGGAATATAATATAAATAAAAATAAAATAAAGTAAAAAGAATTAAAAAGACCTTTATATTATTTAAAAATTAACTATAAATATTAAATAAATAATTAAAATAATAACTAAAAATAATAAATAGACTTAAAAATATACTATAAGAGTATTATATCTATAAGAAACTATTTAAAGAAAAGCTTAATATTAAAGTATTATAATACTTCTATTAAAACTATAAGATCTATTTTATATTAAATAATCTACCCTTTTAAAAGATTTATAACCTTAATAAAATAAAACTTATAATATTTAAAGAATATTTAAAAAAAGAATTATAAAAAGGTAATATATAAAAATTAATATTTATTATAAAATTTCTTATAATATTTATACTTAAGAAAAATAGAAAATTATAACTTATTATAAATTATAAAAAGCTAAATACCTTTATTATTAAAGATTAAATATTACTTCTATTTATTATAAAACTTAAGGATTACCTATAAAGGAAATAAGTTTTTATTACTTTTAACCTTAAAAGAGCTTATAACTTAATTTATATTAAGAAAAGTAATAAATAGAGAATTACCTTTAAAATAAAATTTAAACTATTTAAGTATTTAATTATACCTTTTAGACTTATAAATATTTTAATAAATTTTTAAAAAATAATTAATAATATTTTATATTAATACTTTAATATTTTTATAGTTTATTATTTAAATAATATTTTAATCTTTTTAAATAATAATAAAGAATATAAAAAATATATTTATAAGGTTTTAAAAGTACTATAAAATATTAACTTATTAATAAAATTAAAGAAAAGTTACTTTTATATTATTAAAATTAACTTTTTAAGATAAATTATTTTATTAAAAGAAATTTAAATAGATTAAAAAAAGATATTTATAATATAAAATTAATTAATACTTATTACTATTAAAGAAATATAAAGCTTTTTAAGTTTTACTAATTACTATAAATAATTTATTAGAGATTTTAATAAGATTATAAACCTACTTATAAAACTTATTAAAAAAGACTATAAATTTATTTAATTAAAAGATATATAAGATATATTTAAATAACTATATAATATAATCTTTAAAGAATTAATTTTAATTATATTTAATTCTATTAAAGAGATTAAATTAAAAATAGATTTATTAAATTTTACTTTAAGAAAATAAATTAATTAATAAAATAATAATAAAAAGCTATATTTAATAGCCTTTTACTTATATAAATTATATAAAGCTAAGCTTAATTACTTTATTTATAATAAAGAATTTTTAGCTATTATTAACTGCTTTAAAGAATTTAAATATTACCTTATAAAAAGCCTTTATTAAATTAAAGTTTATATTAATTATTAAAATATTTTATATTTTATTATTACTTAAAAGCTAAATTAATAATAATTATATTATATTAAATACTTATATAAATTTAATTTTATAATTATATACTATAAAGGATTAAATAATAAATATATAAATACTATTAATAAATAATTAAACTATAAAATTAATATTAATAATAAATTTAAAGAATAAGTCTTAAAGAAAAATAAAAAAGAATAATATTAATTTACTTAATTAATATAAATAATTACTTAAATTATAAAAGAAATTATATTACTATTATAATATAAATTAATATAAAAATAAATACCTTTAAGTAACTTTATAGATTAAGTAAAAAGAAAACTTAAGAAAAGAGATATATATAAATACTATAATAATAAAATACTATTTATAAGATATAAAAATAATAATAGATTTTTTATAATATTTAAATACTATTATAAGGAAATAAATTATAACCTTAATTATTAAAATATATAGAAATTAATAAAACTTATTTATAATAAATTAACTTTAAAGAAAATAATATAAAAAGCTATTAAAAGATATTTTAAATATAAAATAAATAAAAAGATTTTTAAAACTATTAAAAATAATAATTTCCTTTATAAATTTTATTTATATCCCTTATATAAATATTAAAGTATTATTAGAATACTTAAATAATTATAAGAAAAAGGATATTAATATAAAAGAAAAGAAATAAAATAAGTAATTAAATAATATAATATATA
>NW_017607708.1:0-2349 GCF_000303195.2 Fusarium pseudograminearum CS3096 | reverse complement strand
ATACTCTTTTTCCTATAAAAGTTACCTTTAGTAGCTTAAGTTAAAGAGGTATAAGACTATATAGCTAAATATAGCTAAAGTAATATTATATTTTATAGATAGGGTTATACCTAGTATAACCCCTTTTAGCTTAATTATTATATTAATAAGGTTAAATAATTACTAAAAGGAAGCTAGCTACTTATTTAAGGTAATAATAATATCCTTAATAGGATACTTAATATCCCTATAGGTATAAGCTATAGTAGTCTAATTGCTAGATTAAAGGTTATAATAGAAAATAAATATCTTAACTATAAATTAGGTTAGCTTAATATACTATATATTAAGGGTAAAATAACTTACTCTTTTACTTATTTATATATTTATCTCTCTCTATTATTATATTAAATAAAGAAAATATAAGCTATTATTAAAAATTTATAGTAATAGCTTTATTTTAATATAGAGTTTTATAATTAATAAGGTAGCCTTATAGCCTTACTTAAAAGTCTATTTTTTTTATTATTAAACTACTAATACTATACTATTAAGGGTATCCTTTTTAGATAACTCGCTATTATATATATAACTCTTATTTATATATATATACTATTTCTTTATATCTTTTATATATAAGACTTAAAGGTCTTAACTATAATAATAATTAGCCTTAACTCTATTAACTATTCCTTATAGTAGCTTAAATTAATATAAAACCTTCTTTCTATTTATATATATTAAAAGTAGCTTAAGTCCCCCCTTTATTTATAGTTATAATTATAATATAATCTATAAAAAAGATCTTATAAATACTCCTTTTCTTATAAAAGCTACCTTTAATAGCTTAAGTTAAAAAGGCATAAGACTATATAGCTAAATATAGCTAGAATAATATTATACTTTATAGATAAGGTTATACCTAATATAACCCTTTTTAGCTTAATTATTATATTAATAAGGTTAAATAGTTACTAAAGAGAAGCTAGTTACTTATTTAAGGTAATAATAATATCCTTAATAGGATACTTAATATCCCTATAGGTATAGGCTATAGCAATTTAATTACTAGATTAAAGGTTATAATAGAAAGTAAATATCTTAACTATAAACTAAATTAGCTTAATATATTATATATTAAAGGTAAAATAATTTACTTTTTTACTTATTTATATACTTATCTCTCTTTATTATTATATTAAATAAAGAAAGTATAGGCTATTATTAAAAATTTATAGCTTTATTTTAATATAGAGTTTTATAATTAATAAGGTAGCCTTATAGCCTTACTTAAAAGTCTATTTTTTTTTATTATTAAATTACTAATACTATACTATTAAAGGTATCCTTCTTAAATAACTTGCTATTATATATATTCTACTTAATATTAAGCATTTTATTAATTACTAAAAATAATATCCTTTTAGATTTTAATTATTTTTTATATTATTTTAATAATAAAAAGTAATTTATTTTCTTAATAAAAATTAAATTTAATAGCTTAATATAAACTTCTAATAATAATATAATATTTATATAAAGATATAAAATAATAAAAATTATTATAAATAATAATAAATTATTTACTTTAAGTAATATTTTATATATTTCTAAAAGTATAATAAATATAATTAGTTTTAGTATTTTATAATAAAAAAATATTATTTTTAATAGCTTTATTAATATTTTAATTAATATTAAAAATAATATTAAAGTTATAAATATTATTTAAAAGAATAATATAACTATAATAAACTATAAGAGAGATTTAGCTCTTTATAACTTTATTATAATTCTAAAGTATATAATAACTATTTTAATTAAATACTCTTTTATATATTACTATTTAATATATACTAATAAGAAATAAGTCTTAAAGGCTTATTAATAAGTTAATATTTAAGTAAATATTAATAATATTAATAGTTTTTATTATAAATTATATCTTTTTATTAAATTAATTATAAAGATTAATAAGGATCTTATAGTTAAAGTATTTAAGTTTTTAAAATATATTTTTTAAGATATTATAAAGTATAAGCTTATTAGCTTTAATAGTAATAAGTATTCTTTTTATAGAATTAATACTTTTATAAGCTATTATTAAATATTTTCCCCTAATTAAGCTTTAAATATAGCGCATTTAGCTGCTATTCCTTACCTATAACTTAACTGACCTTATTAACCTAGCTAAGATATAAGTAATATAAGACCTTATAATTAAATTAGGCTAGTGTAATATTAACCTTATTACTATATCTCTAACCCTGCTAATAATTATATAGCTTATATTAATTATAAGTTAATTAGTATAACTCTTTAGTAATAGCTTAATTATCTATTAGCCTTTTAATAAAATATATTATATTA
>NW_017607707.1:0-2124 GCF_000303195.2 Fusarium pseudograminearum CS3096 | reverse complement strand
TATTTTATTAAATATATTATTTATTTATTAATTTTTTATATATTTTTAATTATTTTTACTTTATAGACCTTTTATAATAGTTAGGGTTTTAAATAGGTAAACTAGTCTATATTAGTTTATATTTATAGAGTTATAAGGCATTTAAATTAAGCGGTAATAAAATATTATATTTCTTAATAGTAAATAGAGTAAGTAAAGTATATTTAGATAAAGATATCTTATTAATAGCTAGTAAGTTAAATATTTCTATTTAATACTAAGGGAAAGTATATATACTTAAGGGATCCTTAGGGGATTATTTATTTTTAAGATTATAGTAATTTAGGATTATAGTTACTCCTAGAGTATAATAATCTAATATAAATATAATCTATATATAATTAATAAACTTAATAAATAAGTTTATATACTAAGTAGGTCAGTTTATATATATTTTAATAAGTTTTTTATAGGGTATATATAATATAACTGCTAAAGTTATAATATAATCTCTTCTCTCTATTAAGTCTTATCCTTAAGACTTATATTTACCTATTAGTCTAATTTAAAACTAATAAGTTATAATTTAAACTTATAAATATTTTTCTTATAATATCTTATTAATAAGATATTTAGTTATATTTCTAAAAGTATTAATTAAAAAACTAAAGAGTAAAAATTTCTTATTAAGGCTATAGAATTATTATATAAATTTACTAATATACTATATTCTTATTATTTTAAGTATTAAAAGGAATACTTAATAATAGTTAATTTATCTTATTATAGTAAGTATATTTATTATAGTTATTCTTATAATAGTATTTATATTATATCTTTTTATAAGTAATTCTATCTATTTTACTTCTTTAGCCTTTTCTAACTTATATAGTTTAAAAACTAGTTTCTTAAGAAAAGAAACTTAAGAAAAATAAAAAGGATACTAATAAGGATCTCTTAAAGCTTTATAAAGAGCTTATTAGCCTTTAGGTATATATAGCTATAGCTATTAGTTATTTATTTTAAATTTATAAAATTAAAAATAAAGTAAAAAAATATTATATTATTAAATTTTATAGAGGGATTTAAAGTCTAAATAGTAAAAATAAATTAGCTAAAGAATTAAATTATTATAAAAAGGCTACTATAAAGGAGCTCTATTTTCTAAATCCTAAGAATATTAATTAGGATTTTTTAGGTCTAGGTAACTTTAATTTTAATCCTTTATCTTCTTTTAATAATATTAATAAAAATTCTTTAGGAATTATTAAGTATTAATTAGGTATTTTAATAGTTTTTATATATTTTTATTTTTTAAGTAGTTTTTCTATTTTACTAAATATATTATTTATTTATTAATCTTTTATATATCTTTAATTACTTTTACTTTATAAACCTTTAGTCTATTAATTTCTTATAGTTTATTATTAGTTTTAATTTAAATTATATTAATAGCTATTTTAAAGAATAAGATATAATAAATTAAGTAAAGTTTAACCTTAAGATATAGCTTTAAGTTATATATATCTTTTTTAACTTATTATTTAATTTTATATAGTTTAATATACTTATAGTTAAGTTTATATAAAGGTTATTTTATTATAATATTTTTTATAGATAAGTAAATTATATTTCCCTCTTTAAAAGTTAATTTTTTAACTTTTTTAATATTATAATAATACTTTATTTATTATTTAATATATTTAAATTCTTTTTTTATTTCTTTATATAGATTCTTTAGATTATTTACTTTTAGAATTACTATAAGGTTAATTAATTTAATATTTTATTTATTATAATAAGTATTTAATATAAACTTAAAATTAGTATAAATTAGTATTAATTTAATACTTTTATTATAAGCTATATTATAAGTAAATTAAGTAATTAGTAATTTTTTAATTTAATTATTCTATTTATAGTTAATATAATATTATAAGTATTATTTTAATATTTAATTTATTTATTTAATTTATCTATCTATTTATAGTCTAAATGCAATAAATAACCTATAGTTAGTTTCTAATAGGGTAAAAAGAGCTTATTAAAATTTATTAGTAAATATTATTCCTCTATTTAATAAGATCTTAAATAGTAACTTATAGTCTTTAAAAATTTAATTATAAAAAATATAAGCTATTTATT
>NW_017607706.1:0-1226 GCF_000303195.2 Fusarium pseudograminearum CS3096 | reverse complement strand
AATTTAAATAGATCTTTTATTAAGAATTTTAAAGATATTAAAAAGACTAAGGCTTTAGCTTATAGTAATAAAAATAAAATAAAATAATTAATTCTTTAAAATTATATTATATAATTTAAATCTTTTTTATATTTATATATTTAAGTTAATATTAAAGGCTTATATTATACTATATAAAATACTTATATATATAGTACTTTTTTATATAAAATATAAAGAAAAACTAGAATTCTATAATATATTATATTATATTATAGCTATTTTTATATAAATAAAGTACTTATTTAATTAATAAAGAGATATAAGTTTAATAGTAAATAAATAAAATTACTATAATATTATAAAAGAAATAATAAATAGGTTAATAAGCTATAGGGCTTAATAAAGTAAAACCTTAATATTAATATTTAAGCTATTAATTTATTTTAAAATATTTTTCCCTTTTTAATATAAAATAATAAAAATAGAAAGTTTATTAAAAAAATAATTAAAGCGCTATAAATATATAAGTTACTCTTTTAATTAGTTATAAAAAAGTAAATTAATTAAAAATAGCTTTAAAAGTATATTTTATTAAATAGATTTTAATAATAAAATATTTTTTATTAAAAGGCTAATAAATAATTAAGCTATTACTAAAGAAGTATATTAATTAACTTATAGTTAATATAAGCTATATAATTATTAGTAAAATAAAAAGTATAATAATAAGGTTAATATTATATTAGCTTAATTTAATTATAAGGTTTTATATTACTTATATTTTAATTAGATTAATAAAGTTAAATAAATTATAAGTAAAAAATAATAATTAGATATATTATATTTAAAGCTTAATTAAGCGATTTAATATATAAATAAAGAGGATATATTCCTTAAAGTAATATAAAAAGAAAAATATATTAAATAGGTATTATCTCTTAAGATATTTATAGTTAATACTAAAGAGTTTATATATTTTTAAGTTTAGTAAATATTAATTAGTAGGCCTTTTAGCTATATTAAGCTATAAGATATTATAGTTAATAGCTAATAAATTATTAAGGTAATTATTATTAATTTAAATTAAAGTCTATAAGAAGCTTAACTTTAAAGTAAAAGCTTATATATAATATTAAGTTAGTTATATAATAAGTTATATATTAATATTTTAAGTAATATTAAATAATACTATTTATTTATTTTTTAACTTTTAATTAAAGATTAAGCCTTCTTAAGTTTCTTTA
>NW_017607705.1:0-973 GCF_000303195.2 Fusarium pseudograminearum CS3096 | reverse complement strand
AATTAATAAGCCTTATAGCCTTATTAATATATTATTATTTTTTACTATTAAATTTCTATTATATTATAATTAAAAGTATTACTTTTTTTTATTAAGAAAGATAACTTATTAATATATATTTAAATTTTATTTTTTTCTTTAATATTTAGCCTATTAAAATAGATTTATTTTTTTATTTTTTTAATATTAATTTAATATTAATTTCTTTTTAAATTTCTTTTAAACTTTTAAAGTATTTTTTTAATATTTATATTAAACTTTTTATATAATAAGTTTTCTTATTAGCTTTTTATAATTAATCTATTAATATTATCTTATTTATTATATTATATTTATTTTAATATATTTTAAATATTTAAATTTATATTACTATTTAAGGTTTTTATAAGTTAATTAATTTAAATATTTATTTATTTTAATTAAAGTTTTATAGTTTTTTTAATTATAAGTATTATTATATTATATATCTTATTTAATTATAATTATAATATTTATATTTACTTAAGTCTTATTAAAGTCTTAATATTTATATAGCTTTTAAGTTTATTAGTCTTAATTATATATTATAAGAAATATTAAATTATTAAATCTTTTTTTAATTAGCTTATTATTTATAATTAAATTATTAATTTAAAATAAATATAATATTTTTTTTTATTATTATTTTTTCTTATTAATATTTATATTATTATTTATTAATTTTAATAGCTATAATAATATATATATTTAAGTCTTTTAATTAATCTTTTTAAAATAAAGTATTTTAAACTTTTTTTTTAAATTTTTAATAATAAACTTTTATAAAAGCTTTATTATTTTATTAAATTTTATATATTAACTCTTAAAAATATATAAAGTATTTTATATATAATTTAATTTATTAAAGGTTTATAATTTCTATTATAGCTTATTATTTTTTATTAATTATTTTAAAGTTAACTTTTAAGGCTTTTTTAAAAATATTTTATTTAAT
>NW_017607704.1:0-4356 GCF_000303195.2 Fusarium pseudograminearum CS3096 | reverse complement strand
TTTAATATTATATTAATTAGATTATATAACCTTTAAATATAATATACCTCTATATAATTCTTTTAATATTTTTAATTAAGTTATTAACTTAAGAATATAATTATATATACTATAGGATTATATTAAAGATAGCCTTAATATCTCTATAATATTATAATAAATTATTTTAAAGGATTATTATTTCTTATAATTAATTTATAATTAGATTTAAAGGCTTTTAAAGTAATAATCTTATTTATATAGCTAATAGGTTTTTAAGTAAAGATCTTATAGCTTTTTTACTTAATAAAATATTATTAAATTTACTTATAACTTTAGTTTTACTATTTAATATATTTAATATATTTAATAGCTTATTTATTTTCTTTATTTATTAATATTATTAATAGTTATATATTATTATTAATTTACTTTAATAAGAAGTTATTTATTACTTTCTTTAAGAGTTTAATATAAAATTAAAAGTAAATCCCTTTTAATATATTAAGCTTAATTATATAGCTTTTAATTACTTTAATAATAATATATTTATATTATTATTAATTTAGCTTCTTAAAGGGATAAATTAATTTAATATTAATAAGCTTTAATTAGGTTTTATCTCTAATTAAGAATTATTTAATTAAATATTATTATTAATTTATAATATCTTTTTAATATTATTATATAATTATAGCTTAAATTTATATAAGCTTTAAGATATATTATAATTTAATAATAAAGCGCTAAATATTATACTCTTTATAGTATTATAAGATAAATATTATATTTTTATTAATAAGAAATAAAGAAATATAAAACCTATATATAATAAAAACTAAACTTATAGCTATAGTAATATATTTATAGCTATTTAAAGCTAATTATACTATAAGTAAAAGGCTTATTTAATTATCTTAAAAGTAATTAATATAAATATAAAAAACTATTTAGATTTTTTAATTTAACCTTTTAAGCCTTTTATTTATTTAAAGGTAATAAGTAATATTAAATTACTATTTAATCTTAATAAGCTTATAGAAAGCTAATTAAAATTCTCTTATTTAATTAGATTTATAATTATATATAATAGAGATTAATATATTATAGTACTTATAATAATAGCTAAGAAATTACTATATATATACTTTAATTTATATATTTAATATAGCTTTAAGGGTTATTATTTTTATTAATTTATTTCTAATTATTTAAATATATATATTCTTATTATTTCTTAATAATAATAACTTAATAATAAAGTCTATAAGAAGCTTATTATAAAGTTATTATAAAAAAATAATAATTTTAATAATTTAAATTTAGCTTTTTACTATAAATAGCTTTTCTTATAAATATTATAGTTTTTAATAAGATAGTAATATAGCTATATAAACTTTAGCTAATATTAATATTTTTATATTTAAGTTTAAATTATATCCCTTTTTAAATAGCCTTTAAATATAAAGTTATATTTTTTCTATATAATATAAATCTATAGCTTATTTTTAATACCTTTAGTATTACTTTTATTACTTTTAAGTATTTAAAGTTATTTTTTATAATATAGATATTACTTTTTATCTATTTTATATTTTATAATTTATATTTATAGCTTTAACTCTATAGGGAAATAAAAAGCTTATTACTTTATTATTATATATATATATTTATAGATCTTATTAGTTTTAATTATCTTATTTTATAATTATTATAAATTAAAGTCTTTTAAAAAGGTAATTTAAAAATCTATTTTAATAGTTAATAAAAAAGTTAATTTTTTAATTTTATTATTATAAGTTTTTTATTTAAAGCTTTATTTAATATTTTATTTAATTTTAAGCTTATTATTTTAAATCTTATAATAAATTATTTTAAAACTTTTTCTTTTAATACTTCTTTATTAATATATATTATTAATATTTAATATTTATATCTCTAAATATAATTATTTATTAGCTTATTAAATTAATTTTATTTATATTAATTAAATATATTAAGTATTATAATATTATTATTTACTTAATAAGTAAATTAAAAAAGATATTTAAAAAGCTTTTTAACTTAATAAATCTATTTTTTTAATAAGCCTTATTTTATTATAAAGTATTTTAAGTTCTTTTAATTAATAAGAATTATAAAAAGGCTAATATTATATAGCTTTACTTTTTATACCTTTAAGTAATAAATAATAGCTAATATCTCTTTATTATAAATTAAGTAATTAAATTTAATAAGAGATAATTATTATAAAATATATATAATTAAATAAATCTCTTTTTATTTATTCTTTTAAAAAAAAGGTTTTTTAATTATATATTTAAAATTATTAGACTTTATAAATATAAATTATTAAAAGTCTTAATTAGCTAATATAAAGGCCTTAATAAATCTATATTTAAATTCTTAAAATACTATTTTTTATTATTAATTTAAATAAAAAGAATACCTTTTTTAATAGGCTTAATAAGTAATATAATTATAATTTAAAAGTTTAAAATAAATATTTAATAATAATTTATAAAGTTTAAAAAACTTTAGAGTTTTTTAATTATTAAAAAAGTTATTTATTTTTAAATAGCTTATTATTTCTTTAAATTATAAATAATAGCTCTTTTAGCTTTTCTTATAAATCTTAAGTATTTTACTTATTTAATTATAAATTTATTAGATTTAAATATTAACTTATATTAAAAAGGGATTATAATATCTTTTTTACTTTTATTATATAGTCTTTAAGAGTTTCTAATAAATAAATTAATATATTATTTATATATATTATAGTAAAATAATTTAAATATTTATAAAAGATAGTATTAATAAAATATTAAAATATAATAAAAATATTATAAAACTTAAAAAGGTATATTAGCTATTTAAAAGACTTAAATTTAATTTTAAAGGCAATTTAATCTTTTTAGCTATTATAACTTAAGCAGTTATATTATATATACCTTATACTTACTTCTTATATACTTATATTTTCTATTATTATTATACCTAATTAATAAAAGACTAATACTTATAAGAGTAATAGCACTTTAAGACTATATTACTTTAAGACTAATAATAACTTAAAGTATTATTACTCCCTTAAGAATCCCTTAAGTATATATACCTTTAATTTAATATTAATTAATATATTTAACTTATTAGCTATTAATAAAATATCTTTATTTAAATATATTTTATTTATTTTATTTACTATTAAGAAATATAATATTTTATTATTACTTAATTATATACTTTATAACTCCTTAAGTTAATAATTTAATTAAAAATATTAAAAGAATTATATAAAGGCATATTATATTTAAAAGTTATATACTCTAATTAATATAATACTAAACCTTTAGCTTTAGGCCTCCTTTACTTTAACTTTTCTCTAGATTTAACTTTTAAGTTACTTAAGTTACTTATTAACCCCCCTTACCTTATACCTATATTATTATACCCTTATAGTCTTAAGCTATAAATAGTATAATTTATATAATATTTTTCCTTATAATTTAAATACTTTATTTATTAAAACTAATTATCTCTCTAATTAATTAAATTAAGCTTTATATAAGATATTATATATATATTAATTAATTACTTTAAGAAATTATTTTTTATTTCTTATTAAATCTATTAACCTTTCTATTAGCTTTCTTTTTAAAGTCTTTAATCTTTTTAGCTCTTTTTTAATATTATATATAGATTTCTTTAATATATTCTCTTTAAATAATATATCTATATATATTAAAAGGATTATAATACTTATAGCTATTAATTTTATTTTAATTAGATTATTATACTTATTAAGATTATTAATTATATAAAAGTTAATTATTATTTTATATAGATTATTTAATATTTTTATATTATAATAGGTATTAATTATAATATTAATTATTTTAAAAAGAAAAAGCTTAAATAAATAATAAATAGGCTTTATATTATAGATAATATAGCTTTTAATAGCTAGTATTATTTTATAAAGTCTATAAAAGAGGTTAATAATATAGATTATAAGGGACTAAAATAGATTAATTTAGTAATAAAAAGTCTTTAATAATTAATTAAGGGTTATAAAAGGAAGAATTTATTACTATATATATAGTTTAATAGAATTTTCTTTATTACCTTTATAATAGAGTTTATTATTTTAAGTATTAGCTATTATATATATAGGAAAACTTAAATTAAATAAGAAATCTTAATAAATAATTTATAGAATTTTTAAATCTATATAAATAAATACCTTTATATAATTAAAAATATAAAGAAACTTAAAAAGGCTTAAGCTTTAATTAAAGATTAAAAAATAAATAAATAAATACTTTATAACTCTATAAATATAAATTAATTCTATTAAAATTATTATTAAAATTA
>NW_017607703.1:0-1133 GCF_000303195.2 Fusarium pseudograminearum CS3096 | reverse complement strand
ATTATTAATAATAATAATAATAATATTAATTTATTTAATAATTTATATAATAATTTAATTAATAATTTAAATAATAAACCTTAAAAAGAATTATTTAAAGAATATAATAAACTAATTAAAAAAGACTAATAGTTTACTTTTATAGCTATAATAATTAAATAGTTTATTAATAAATCTATCTTAAAAACCTAAAGATAAATTAAAAAATAATATAACTATAAAACTTATTAAAAAGTTATTAAAATTAAATAAATTTATAGTATTATTAAAAAAGAAATTTAAATATTAATAAAATAACTTAAAAAAATTAAAATACTTAATAGTTAATAGATATATAATTAAAAGTTCTTAAAAAATAAGAAACTTTATATATAAACTTAATAAATTATATAAAGAGATTAAAAGAAAAAAGATTATACTATAAAAGATCTATATATAATTATAGCTTATATAATATCCCTTTATATTTTCCTTATAATTATAGTAATTTAAGACCTTAAGGTTTAATAATATAATATAATTACTATTTTCTTTAATTTAAAAGCTAAAAAGGATATTTATATTATTTAACTATATAGCTTTAAAGATAATATTAATAAGGTTTATAAATTAAATAAAGCCTTATATAGCCTTATAGTAATATTATTATAATAGTTTAAGATTATAATAATTACTTTAATTAAGTTTAAATTTAAACTGCTTAATATAAAAATATATATATTTACTTATAATAATAATATCTTTTTAATCTTTTATATTAATAATATAAATATTATAGCCTATTTAGTTATTAAGGCTAATAGAGTTATTAATAAGATTAATATAATTTATAATATTAAAAAGCTAAATAAAATAAAGGAATTCTTAAGTATAAAGATCTCTTATAATAAAGAAAAATAATAAATTATTATTTATTAAATAAAATATATTATAAAGATTATTAAAAAGTTTATAAAAAGTAAATTAAATAAAATTAAGTCTTTTTAATTATTATATATAAAAATCCCTTATAATTAAAAGTTAATAAAAGCTATTATATTAATTATTAAATAATAAAAATATATAAAAAGTTTAAATTACTTATTAATAAGAATATAATTAAATATTCTATATATAATATAAAAGCTATTATT
>NW_017607702.1:0-1614 GCF_000303195.2 Fusarium pseudograminearum CS3096 | reverse complement strand
AAAAAAAAAAAAAAAAAAATAGCATTTTAAATTAAATTTAAACTCTTTAAATACTTAATTATATTATTTAGCCTTATAAATATATTTATAATATTTTAATAAATAATTAACTATATATTATAATAATATCTTAATATCTTTATAGTATATTACTTTAATAATATCTTAATCTTTTTAAATAATAAAAAAAAATATAAAGAATATATCTATAAGGTTTTATAAGTATTATAAGATATTAAATTATTAATAAAACTAAAGAAAAGTTACTTTTATATTAAAAAAGTAAACTTTTTAAGATATATTATTACTTTAAATAAAATCTAAATAAATTAAAAGAAAATTTTAATAATATAAGATTAGTTATTACTTAAATTAATTAAAGAGATATAAAGCTTTTTAAGCTTTACTAATTATTATTAAAGATTTATTAAAAACTTTAGTAAGATTATAAACCTATTAATAGAATTTATTAAAAAGGACTATAAATTTATTTAATTAAAAGATATATAAAATATATTTAAAAGGCTATAAGATATTATCTTAAAAGAACTAATATTAGCTATATTTAACTTTAATAAAGAAATTAAACTTAAAACTAATACTTTAAATTATATATTAAGAGGATAAATTAAATAATATAATAATTAAAGAAAGTTATACCTTATTATATTCTATTTATATAAATTATATAGAGTAGAATTTAATTACCTTATATATAATAAGGAGTTTTTAGTAATTTTTAACTGCTTTAAGGAGTTTAAATATTACCTAATAGGAAATAAATACTAAATTAAAGTATATATTAATTATAAGAATATTATTTATTTTACTATAATATAAGAATTTAATAGATAATAAATTAAATATATAAAGTATTTATATAAATTTAACTTTATTATTATTTATTAAAAAAGATTAAATAATAGATAAGCTAATACTATTAGTTAAAGACTAGACTTTAATATAAGCACTATTAAAGCTAAAGAGTAACTCCTTAAAGAAATAATAAATAGAGAATATAAACTTATATAATAAGTATAAATACTAGGAATTATCTATAATGAAAAGAAATACCTAAGTAATAATAAGTTAGTAAATTACTATAAGTACCTATAAAAGGAATACTAAAAAGGATACTCTAGTTCTTAGATAATAATAAAGAAGTATAGGAAAATAAGGAATAGCTACTTAATTTATAATATAGGAAATATTATAAAAGCTATCCTTAAAGACTATAAAACCTGCTTACCTAAGGTATAGTAAATAGGCCTTATTATAAAATAAGGAGGAATTATAATAGACTAAAATAAGAAATAGAAAGACTAGATTTAAATAGAAAACGCTAGATATAATACTAAAAATTAAAAACTTACCTTATACCTCTATAATAATAAAATATAAGTACTAGAAGTATTATAATATAAGCTAATATAAAAGATCTATATATATCTATTATATAGCTATTAAGATATTATAAAAATACTTAAGAGAATATAAGAATACTTTAATTAGGAGAAAAATTAAAAGATAATAAAATAAGTTATTAAATAATATAACTTATATATAAAAATTAAAATATAATAATATAAGCCTTATAGAGAACTATAGCTATTA
>NW_017607701.1:0-645 GCF_000303195.2 Fusarium pseudograminearum CS3096 | reverse complement strand
ATTTATATTATTATTTATTAATCTTAATAGCTATAATAATATATATATTTTAGTCTTTTAATTAATCTTTTTTAAATAAAATATTTTAATTATTCTTTTTTAATTTTTAATAATAAACTTCTATAAAGGCTTTATTATCTTATTAGGTTTTATATATTAACTATTAAAAATATATAAAGTATTTTATATATAATTTAATTTATTAAAGGTTTATAATTTTTATTATAGCTTATTATTTTTTATTAATTATTTTAAAGTTAGCTTTTAAGGCCTTTTTAAAAAATTTCTATTTAATAAATATTTTTTAAGTTTTATTATTTTAAGTAAATTTATTATTTTTTAAGAAATCCTTAAGGATTAATTTAAATTAATTTTATATTAAGCCTTAAATAAATAATATTATAAAGAGAAATTTTTTTTTTATTAAATTAATATAATTAAAAAATAAATAGAAATATCTTTTTATTTAAGTAATAAAAAATATTATATTAGCTAATTTTTTTATAAATAATTTAAAAATTATTACCTTTATATATTCTTTTAAGTTATACTTATTAATTTAATTTTTAATAGCTTTTTTATTTTTTTTTATTTTTTTTTATTAAACTTTTTAATAATCTTTTTAAGATTTTTAAGTTTAATTAC
>NW_017607700.1:0-4015 GCF_000303195.2 Fusarium pseudograminearum CS3096 | reverse complement strand
TAATTATAATAATCCTTTTAATTAAGTATATAGCTATTTAAGGTTTATTTTTATTTAGGTTAATATTTTATATATTATTTCTTTTTAATATTAATTAATACTTTTAGTTAATTTTTATTAGATTATAATATTTATATTTTTAATATCCCTTCTTATTATAATTTTAATATATTAATAGTAATCTATTAGTTTAAATAGCTATAATATTTATAAGACTTATTTAAGTTCTATATAATATATTAACTTATTATATTTTTCTTTAATTAGCTTATTATTAAGGTTAATTTTACTAATTTAAGATAAATATAATATTCTTTTCTATTATTACTTTTTCTCTTTAATATTTATATTATTATTTATTAATTTTAATAGCTATAATAATATATATATTTAGGTTATTTAAGTAGTTTTTCTTAAATAAAGTATTTTATATTTTCTCTTTTAATCTTTAATAGTAGACTTCTATAAAGGTATTATTATTCTATTAAGTCTTATATATAAGCTATTAAAATTATATTAAGTATTCTATATAGGATTTTATTTAATATAAGCCTATAATTTTTATTATAATTTATTATTTTTATTAATTATTTTAAAATTAGCTTTTAAGGCTTTTTTAAAGTTATTTTAATTTATAAATATTTCTTAGGTTTTATTATTTTAAATAAATTTATTTTTTCTAAATAATCCCTAAAGATTAATTTAAATTAATCTTATATTAAGCTTTAAATAAGAGGTATTATAAAAAGGAATTTCTTTTTTAATAAGTTAATATATATAAAGAATAAATAGAAATATCTCTTTATTTAAATAGTAAAAAGTATTATATTAATTAATTTTCTTATAAATAGTTTTAAGGTATAAGGCTTACTTAAGTATAAGTTAGCTTAATATTAATTAAAAGGAAATTATAAGGTATATATAATATAACTACTAGGTTATAATAATATATATAATAGTAAATTCTTTTTCTTATAACCCTTAATTAATTACTAAGTCTATTACTTATTAAAGACCTTTTATTACTATTATTACCTAATTAATCTATTAAGATTAATTAGTCTATTTTAATTTCTTATAATCTATATTATTAATTACTTTTATAAGCCTTATATAATAATATTAGCTATAATTAAATAAGGAACTTTAATATATAATTTATAGAATTTTTAAATTTATATAGATAGATATCTTTATATAGTTAAAAATATAGAAAAAACTTAAAAAAGCTTAAGCTTTAATTAAAAGTTAAAAAAATAAAAAAATAAATAGCTTTTATAATTACTATAATAATAAGATAATTATAATACTTAAAAGGCTTAAAGAGATAGCTAAAGACCTTAAAGTAATTAAATTAACTTAAGAGCTTAATTTATATATATTATTTATTTAAATTATATAAAATAATTATAATTAAATTAAATTAATTACTTTTAGCTATAAGCTCTTTTAGCTATATAGCTTTAGGTACTTTAAGATTAATATTAATTTAAATAGATTATATAATAGGCTTATATAAAAGGTAGCTAATTTAAATAACTTTAAAGAGAAGCTTATAGTAAATTATCTTCTATTTACTATTAAAACTATTTTCCTTATAGTAGTTAAATTAAATTCTTATTATATAGCCTAATATATTATATTAGAAAGTTAGCTTAATATAGCTAATAAGGTCTTTAAAAAGTATATCTTTAATAATATAGAGGCTATAATATAAGTAATATTAATAAGAAGTTAATAAGGTTTAAATAGGTAACTTAAAAGTTAAATAGGTTTCTATTTAGGTAATATAGAAAGCTAAATTTAAATAGGCTTAAATAAAAAGGTAATTATTAAGTAATTTAAATTATATATATACCCTTTTAACTACTTACTTTATATAGGTATTAATATTATTAATAATATTCTTAACTAGGGATAATATATTTTTAATATTATTATATAATTATAACTTAAATTTATATAAGCTTTAAAATATATTATAATTTAATAATAAAGTATTAAATATTAAACTTTTTATAATATTATAAGGTAAATATTATATTTTTATTAATAAAAAATAAAAGAATATAAAACCTATATATAATAAAGAATAAGCTTATAGCTATAATTTTATTTATTTATTTTTTAACTTTTATTTAAAGCCTAAGCCTTTTTAAGTTTTTTTATATTTTTAACTATATAAGGGTATCTATCTATATAGATTTAAAAATTCTATAAATTATCTACTAAGGTTCCTTATTTAACTTAAGTTTTCCTATATATATATAATATAGCTACTACCTAAGATAATAAACTCTATTATAAGGGCTATAACTAATAAAGAAGATTCTATTAAACTGTATATATAGCAGTAAATTCTTCCTCCTATAACCCTTAATTAAAGTCAGTCTATTTTAATCCCTTATAATCTATATTACTAACCTCTTTTATAGACCTTATATAATAATACTAATTAAAAGATATACTATTTATAATATAAGATCTATCTATTATCTATTTAAGCCTTTTCCTTTTAAAATAATTAAGGCTATAATTAATACCTATTATAATATAAAAATGCTAAATAATCTATATAAAATAGTAATTAACCTTTATATAATAAGTTATTCTAATAAGTATAATAACCTAGCTAAAGTAAAATTAATAGCTATAAGCGCTATAGTCCTTTTAATATATATAAATATACTATTTAAGGAGAATATATTATAGATATAATAATATACTTATAGTTATTTAAAGCTAATTATATTATAAGTAAAAGGCTTATTTTATTTATTTTTTAACTTTTAATTAAAACTTAAGCTTTATTAAGTTTCTTTATATTTTTAATTATATAAAAGTATCTATCTATATAGATCTAAAAATTCTATAAATTATTTACTAAAGTTCTTTACTTAACTTAAGTTTTCCTATATATATATAATATAGCTACTACTTAAAATAATAAACTTTATTATAAAGGTAATAAAGAAGATTTTATTAAACTATATATATAATAATAAATTCTTTTTTCTATAACCCTTAATTAATTATTAAAGACTTTTTATTATTATTATTATCTAATTAATCTATTAAAATTTAAAAGTTAATTTATCTTAATCCCTTATAATTTATATTATTAATCTCTTTTATAGACCTTATATAATAATACTAGCTATTAAAAGATATATTATCTATAATATAAGGCCTATTTATTACCTATTTAAGCTTTTTCCTTTTAAAATAATTAAAGCTATAATTAATACCTATTATAATATAAAAATATTAAATAATTTATATAAAATAGTAATTAATCTCTATATAATTAATTATCTTAATAAATATAATAATCTAATTAAAATAAAATTAATAGCTATAAATACTATAGTCCTTTTAATATATATAGATATATTATTTAAAGAAAATATATTAAAGAAATCTATATATAATATTAAAGAAAAGCTAAAAAGACTAAAAGCTTTAAAGAGAAAGCTAATAAAAAGGTTAATAGATCTAATAAGAGATAAAGAATTATTTCTTAAGGGAATTAACTAGTATATATATAATATCTTATATAAAGTAAAAGGCTTATTTAAATATCTTAAAAGTAATTAATATAAATATAAAATACTATTTAGATTTTTTAATTTAACCTTTTAAGCCTTTTATTTATTTAAAGGTAATAAATAATATTAAATTGCTATTTAATTTTAATAACTCTATAAAAAGCTAATTAAAACTCTTTTATTTAGTTAGACTTATAATTACTTATAATAAAGGTTAATATACTATAATATTTATAATAATAGTTAAAGAATCGCTATATATATATTTTAATTAATATAAGTTTATAGCTTATCTTTAATACATTAAATATTACTTTTACTACTTTTAAATACTTAAAGTTAATTTTTATAATATAAATACTATTTTTTTTTTACTTTATATTTTATAATTTTTATTTATAGCTTTAACTTTATAATAAAATATAAATCTTATTATTTTATTATTATATATAAATAAATTACTTATT
>NW_017607699.1:0-3193 GCF_000303195.2 Fusarium pseudograminearum CS3096 | reverse complement strand
TTAAATAAATAGTTAAGTTCTTACCTTAAGGAACTTAAATAATAATAAAATAATAACTATAGTTAATAAATAATAAGAGATCTTAAATTATAATTAAATAAGGTATAGAAAAAATTAAAGTAAAGTCTTTAATACCTTTAAGAAAGAGAATAATAAAATATATAATAAGTAAATAGAAATAATAAATCCTTAAAATCTTAATAAAATAAGACCTATATAAGGAAATATAACTATTAGAAATAGAAAATAAGCTAAATAATATATTAATAGAATATTAAATATATAATAAACTATTTTAAAAGGAACTTAATATTAAAATACCTAAATATAATAAATCCCTAGTTAAGAATATTATTAATAATATTAATACCTATATAGGGTAGGCAGCTAGAAGGGTATATATATAATTTAAATTACTTAGTAATTTAAACCTTTTTATTTAAGCCTATTTAAACTTAGCTTTCTATATTACTCTAATAGAAACCTAAACCCTATTAACCTCTTACTGATATTATTATATACTTATAGTCTTAAGCTATAACTAGCTTAATTTATATAATACTTTTCCCTTATATTATAGTCTCTATATTATTAAAGATATACTTTTTAAAGATCTTATTAGCTATATTAAGCTAACTTTTTAATAAAGTATATTAAGCTATATAATTTAACCTAATTACTATAAGGAAAGCAGTTTTAATAGTAAATAGAAGACTATTTATTATAAGCTTTTCTCTAAAGTTATTTAAGCTAGTAATTTCTTATATAAGCTTTTTATATATTTTACTTATATTATTATAATTAGTCTTAAAGAACTTATAGTAATATAGCTAAAAGAGCTTATAGCTAAAAGCAATTAATTTAATTAAGTTATAATTATTTTATATAATTTAAGTAAATAATATATATAAATTAAGCTTTTAAGCTAATTTAAAAGCTTTAAGGTCTTTAGCTATCTTTTTAAGCCTTTTAAGTATTATAACTATCTTATTATTATAATAATTATAAAAGCTATTTATAATAGTATTATTAGTTAAATTAAAACCTTAATTATTATAGTCCTTAATACTAATATATAGGCTTTATTATTTAATTATAGTAGTTAGTATTATTATATAAGGCTTATAAAAGCGGTTAGTAATATAGATTATAAGGGATAGAGATAGACTAATTAGTCTTAGTAGATTAATTAGGTAATAAGTAGTAGTAATAAAAGGTCTTTAATAATAGACTTAGTAATTAATTAAGGGTTATAAGAGAAAGAATTTATTACTATATATATAGTCTAGTAAAATCTTCTTTATTAGTTATACTATATATATACTCTTATTAAGAAAGTATATAGTTATTAGGAAAACCTTAATATAAATATTTAAGTTTTTAATTTAAATAGATTTTTTATTAATAATCTTAAGGAAATTAAAGAGGCTAGGCCTTTTAGCTTATAAATTAAAATAATAATAAAAAAAATTAATTACTTTTAGCTTTTTTTTAAGTTATAATATAAATATAAATATTATTATTTTATTTAGTTTTTAATCTTTCTTATACTAATTCTTAATATATTTACTTCTTATTATCTTATTATTATATTTCTTTATTATTATATTATAAGGTTATATTATTAAACTATAAGTTTAATATAACTTTAATATATAATTCTTTAATAAGTTATTAAAAGCTTTCTTTTTTAATAAGTTATTTAATACTAATATAATTTAAGCTATTATAGTAAAATTTATATTATTTTAATTATATTAAAATATTATCTATTTATATTATTTCTTTAAATATAAGTTAATTATTTAAATAAGAGATAATTCTTTTTCTTTTATAAGTAATTATAATAATAATACTATTATTATTAGTAATTACTATTTTTAATATTAATTTCTATTAGATCTTTCTAATTAAATATATAACTATTTAAGGCTTATTTTCTTTAAAGTTAATACTTTAGATATTTTTACCTTTTAATACTAATTAATACTTTTAATTAGTCTTTATTAAATTATAATATTTTCTTTCTTAATAGCCCTTTTTATTATAATTCTAATAGATTAAAAGTAAGTTAAGTTCTATAAGAGGTATTAGTTTAATATATCTTTCTTTAGTTAATATAATTCTTATTATTATTATTTATTTAACTTTAATTTTAATTAAATTAATAATAGCTTTTTTCTTTATTTATTTATTTTTATTTTTATTTTTTATATTATTAGATATTAATATTAATAATAATATTAATAAGCTTATTTAAGTTTATAGGCTTTAATTAAATATTAATTAGTATATTTTTAATTTCTTTTTTAAGTTTAAAGTAAATTTAATTTATATATATAGCTTTATTTTAATTAAGTTTAGCTATTAGGTATTAGTATTTAAATAAGTAAATAGTAATAATATCTATTTATTATAAGGCTTTAATTTTTATTTTTATTTTCTATTTTTTATTAGCTAATTTAAATATATTAATAAACTCTTATTTAAAGTTTTTATATTTATTATATATATAATATATTATTTATTTATATTTATTTAAAGGATTATTAATATAATTATAAATAGTAGGTTTTATAAGTCTTTAAGATTTTCCTTTAAAAAGGCTTATAATATATTAGGTTTTTATTTCTTTAATATAAAATTAAATAAAATAATATAGCTAATAGCTATATATTATAATAAAAAATCCTTAAAGTTATTTTATATTTATATTATATAAGTTAAATTATTTAAATTTAAGAATTTCTTTAAAGTCTTTTCTAATAGCTATAAATATTATAATATATTTAATATACTCTTTATAGAGCTTTTAACTTTTTTTAATTTATTTTTTAAGTTTTTAAGTAATATCTATTAAATTAATAATATTAATATTTAAGTCTTTAATTTTTCTTTTAGTTACTTTAAAGTTAAATTTAATTATATTAAGGATTTTATTATAATATTTATTAAAGATTTAAATCTTATATTTAAATTTCTTAATTTTATCTTTATAAAAGTTAAAAATAATAAATATATTTTTATTTTTATTTTTATTATTAATATTTATATTTTTAATTTCTTCTTTAGAAATAAGCTAAATATTAATAAAAGTTATCTTATAATAAAAATTACTTTAAATAATAATAAAATAATTAAAAGTATTAAATACTATTATATAAAATATTATTTAATATAAATATAATATAAT
>NW_017607698.1:0-1189 GCF_000303195.2 Fusarium pseudograminearum CS3096 | reverse complement strand
ATATTATAATAAAATAGCTAATATATAAATTTAACTTTAAGTTTATTAGACCTTATAAAATACTATAAAAAATCTTAAAAAATAACTATAAATTAGATCTACTATTAAAAGTTAGGATCTATTTAATTTTTTATATTTCCTTACTTAAGTTAATAGCTAATATAATTTAAGTTAAAATCGGTAATAAACTAAAAGAAATTAATAGACTAGAAACCTATAAAGCTAAAGTAATTAGGGAAATATATAAAGTAAATAGATAAATAGAATATTTAATTAAATAGAAAAATTACCTAGAAAATAAAAATATATAAGAACTACTAAAATACTTAATTAATACCTAATAACTCCTAAGGAATTTTTATTAGAAATAAGTAAAAGTAAAGTATTAAGGAAGTTATTACCTAATCCTAATATAGCCTAATTAACCTTATTAGGAATATAATTAGCTTAGAGATCTTTAACTAAAGTACCTTTATAAGAATTTAATATAGATAATAGGTTATCTTACTGCTTAACTTCCTATAAACCTTAATAAGTAGCCTTAAAATGCTTCTCTTTTACCTTACTCTTAATTCTTTAAATTTATAATAAATAACTAATAGCAGTAGCTAAATGCGCCTATAAGGCTACTATTTCCTTATAAAGCTTAAAAAGATTTTTACTTACTTTATCCTTATTATTTTCTAATTTCTTTTCTTATTTTATTAAAGTTATTACTATTAAATAAGTCAATCTATATATATAAATATAAACTCAAAAACCTATAAGAGGAAGTAATATAGGTACTATTATAAGACTTACAGTTATAAATATAATATTTATAGCGATTAAAATTAGGAGATATTATATACCTCTAATTCTCTTAAAAATAATAAATATAAGGCATTTTAGCGTTATTATTAAAGTCTTAAATAGAATTAGTAAGTATTTTAATTTTATATTCTTTTTATATCTATTTAGCTTTTTTATTAATTATATAAGTCTAGTAAGTTTTATAGGAAGATTACTTAAATATATAGTTAAATATAGCACAGTATATTAATAAAAGGTTTAAGTTAAACTAACTAGAGAGATAGAATAAGAAAGGCTAAAATAATAAGTCTTAAGGATAAGACCTAATAGAGGGGAGAGATTATATTATAACTTTAAATCCTTATATTATATATACCCTATAAATTATTATATAAAG